>NW_011967181.1:214927-282429 GCF_000949405.1 Vollenhovia emeryi | reverse complement strand
TGTGGTTCAAGAAAGCACCTTAATCACTGGCCATTTTGTCATCCCTGAGCGCGCAAAATTCTAGCTTTGCTATTCGAGATGTTTAAACTGTTCCCATTTGAAAACTATTATAGCCTCGACTTTTTCGTATTAGAATTTTCGTCTCAAAATGTTACAAAGTACTTGTCATTAAAATATTTATCGCCAGTTTAGGTACACCCCGTATAATAAAAATGAAATCAAGTGATGTTCAGTTTGGAAGTTAAAGTATTGGACAAACTTGATGATAATTCAAAGTTATAACGTGAATCTTATCATAAATTGGTGTTATCTCCAACAAAATTGAGTTCCGTATATATTCCGTGATAAAAAGTTAATGAGAATTTATGTTAACAAGATAAAGCACTAATAATTGTTCGATCTTGCGTGTAATTTTTATTTGAAGAAGGATATCGAGTGTTGGATTGATTTTTTTCCCTCGTGATTAATCTCTTTTAATAAAGCCTTAATTTGACTGTTAAAAATGAACTTTATTGCGAGTATAATGGAATATAATCCATATTACTTATAAAAAGGCAGAGTTACCTTTCCATTCCTCAACACGGACAGCTTTATCATCATTATGCTCAGAATAGAGTTCATGTTCATAATTCACGCTATTTAACTTGAGCTTTACTTGTCACAGTTCATCTCTCTTAATTTAAGAAATAAGACAGGGTGGTCAGACCTATGCTAGAACATTTTGTAAACGCGGTCTTGATAATGGTTGAAATGCCAAGAATATATTATCCGATACGTTAGAAACACATGCCAATATTCAAAAGTTAAGCATGTTCTATATAGATTCCGTGTAAATATTCGTCTTCTTTTACTCACCACACAAAGTGACTAGGAACTGAAAGCGCTTTTTCCCTTTGCTGAGAGGGTCGGGATTATTCGACATTTGTATCACCTGGTGTTGCTTTTCTTTCTCCCGCAAGGTAACAAGAAAAGGTTTCGACGTAGCGTCATTAATGCATGCCGTCGTTGTGGTGCCCATCGTCATTGTGGAACGGGATTGATTTGAAAGACTAAGAGAATACGCGCGAAGGACACACGGGCTTAGTATTTACCGCGCACGTATTGATAAACTACTATTTCGAAGTAAATGAAAAGCAAGAGGACGCGTTCCGCACCGCGTCACGCCGCGTTGCACGTTCTTTGGCCCGCTCGTTATACCGATGCGTGTTATATCGCGTCGATTTATATCTTGAACGAACGCTTATCGCTGTATCGCCCCCAGAAAAGCGCTCGATACCACCCGCGTGTCGTTCACAATTTAGGGATGCCGCGCGCAAGATGCCCACTGATACTATGACTTGAGCTAGTGAGGACATAGTATAACTAATAAGTCCACTCCGTCGTTTTGTTTTGCGTCGATCCTTTCTGCACATCCGACATTGTTTTGGTTAGACCAATGAGAGAAACGTATATTTGGTAGTGTAGCTTTGATATGTACACGCGCGCGCATACACACATCGCTGGATTCTGACCAAAATCCTGGCGGAATACCACGTGATCGGGACCGAAAATATTAAAGGCCCGACAGAGAGTGGACCTACCAGTTATACTATGGTCAGGGCTTAAGAATGCAAAATCGTCAGATCAGTCGCGGAGAATGCCCTCTGAAGTGAATCTATAATGTTAATCTTCGTGTATACGGTACTTCAATGTATTTATCCTAGCAAACATATTTATCTTAAGTATCAGTTATCTTTGTAAGAATTTTATGGCTGCGTTGTTCAGTTTCGCAGTAATAATTAAATTTTTTTTTATTTTGAGATTGCACATATCTTTATAATTTTTTATTCAGAAAGTATTTACTTTTTATAAATATATACATATAGGTCATCTTCAAGTTGGTAATCGGAAAGAGCGTGATTACTAATAAAAAAAGTTGATCGTAAACAAAGAATAAAATTTCTATATACGAAACTTTGGTTTTAAAATAATCACGTAATAAATATAATAACAAGATAATTTAGTAGCATTTTAATGCTATCAAATATATATAAAGTTAGGAATATATTTCCGTTTAACTTGTTTTGAATTAGGAACTGTTTGCGGATAGAAGTGAAATTGGAGACATTCCTTACCCGCGAGAGGTCAAAGAGAAACATGTGAGTGAAAAACAAATCCCGCTTGTCTAGAAAGTCACTGTTCGAGAGTTTAAAGAGCTCTTTTGTTTCTTTCGAGTTTTCGCTTCGTTAGAGTATTCGTAACTTGAAGAGTTTACGAGAGGAACTGTTTCACATTTTTCGAATTGTACTAAATTTTTATGTCTGCTGTTCTATATTTGGTTCGTAGAATTTTTATCTTTATATTCGTAAATAGCAGCGTACGTATGCGATATGTGTTTGTTATTTTTCGCGTTTAGCGACAGACGAACACGTATTACTTACACGAAGTAATAAGCCGAAAGCTAAATATGGAATTAAGACGCAGACATTAGGAACCGTGACAGTCCGCTTTCGCAAGACAAAGCTTTGCTAAAGAAGACGAAGATGTACACTATCTTGCGAGTGTATTGATCATGTTCTTAAAATACATATTCTGTTTTGTCTTAACTGAAAGTACAGCAATATTCGTGCTTTAATGCTAACATAATGCTAACTTTAACATTATACATTATTCATATATTTATATTCGATATTGTCTCTTTTTAGACTTTATCGAGTACGAGTAGAAAAAGAGCACACAGAGTGTTATTTATAAGAAGATAATCTACGCTGAACAATAAATACTTGTCGTTTATTCCTACAATAAGATAGTGTGCCTAACCAAATTTATTGAAATAATTTTTATTTCATTCACATTAACTTCATAATGAAGTTTTATCGTGCGTATACTTTTCCAATTCGTTTTTATCATTCGCTTATTGCCGTTTCGCAAAGTTGCCGATAAAAGTGCTTAATGCAAAGGAAAATTCACAAAGTAAGCATAAAGAATAAGTCTCTGTATGTACCAATCTATGTAATAACGATGTGTCAATATATACTTCTGATGGGCGTAGTCGGCGATGAGATATCGCATCATTATCTCATTACATTATAGACGGTCCATATTTGTCGCCATTGACGTACAGACTGGCGTATGCAAATTATGCAATACTGTATTTACATCTCACGTGTTAAAAATAGAAATCGCTATTCAATTATCCTTTGTCCATCAATCCTGTCTCCCATGTGCGGTGTCCCAGTATTTCTGAGAAATTACAAGCTCGGCATCAATATTGAAACTTTACACACTTAATGATCGACGGAATTTATTCTTATTATTATACATACACATTTACTCTTATTTCGCGAGTTTTCCTTTGCAAAGCCATTAAAACGTTTTTAATTCATTTCAATTCTGCGAGATGGTAATGCATGATAAAAAAAGAACAATGGGAGCAAAACCATGAGTTTACATGTGTAAAATTTAATTATAACGTTACACATTCGTTTTTCTCGTCACTCCTGACGTGAATGCATGTTATAAAAGTATACGCATTTTTTTGTACGTCTCGAGCGTACATTGTCGCGAGTTAAATTGTGAAGACTGCACAAACATATCCCGTCTTATCTTTAAGTTAACGTACCTCGTTGCTTACACACATATCCAGTTGTAACTGTCTGAAACCACCGTAACACAGAATTTATTAAGCTTATCATTAACGTACAAGAGCAAAGGTTGAATGATGCAAAAAGAACGATAGTATAAATATGCGTATCATTGCAATACATCGCAAAGTTTACTATCGTTTCAAGTTCACGATCTTCTTTAACATAAATGCGATTATTTAAACCGAGTTTATTATTCGATAATATTTTTGACAGAAAAGTGTACTTGTACTATTTTTTTCTTAAAATTTAAAATAAGCTTTTTTCGCGGTGAAAGAAACGTAAAAAATAAGTCTCGTAATACATGATATAGATCGCATTAAAATGATACACTGAGGCATTCAGATGATGTTTCCGAATGCAGTATCTTGAGAGATAATCGTAAAAAAATATATATGAAATAATATATTGAGAAATAATAGAATATCAAATGGTTGCGACACTGTTTTTTTTTAATGATTTTTAGGAACGTGAATTTAGATTCACGGTTACGTTGTAGAATCTTCTCCGAGGAATATTTTACTCGATGGTCATTCCAAAACCATTTCAAGCGTTTCCGATCTATTTCTCGAGTAAAATTTTCCATTTTCCGAGAGAAAATGTTTTGAAACATAAACCTGACTCTACATGCGTGTTCCTAAACTTATTAAGGAAAATGTCGCAACCATTTTGTCCATCGCTGTACAGCTATCATTAAAAAAATCAGAAAAAAATTACAACAAATTTATCTCGCAAATTCTTTTAAGAAATGTTTTAAGCCATAAGATAAGGTGCAAGATTAGGCATATCGTATGAAATTTTACAAACATCAATCGTGCGATTGATTATTAGATCTTAACGTTATCAAGAAATGTAGAGTAGGCTATGTGCAGAATGATTAAAATGATACAGTTCACGATAGTCGTGTCCTCGTTAGATTGCAATACTGAAGTAGCAGGAAAGATGCACATGTCAATATGGATGTTAATCTGCGAGGTTGTCTCTTCAAGTCCTCCCCTTTCGACGATAATACTACCATTCCATTTCACTAATTATCTAACGTTTGTTGCCAAAATATGAATTTTCGATGTCGCTAACATATAATTTGACTGCATTATCAGTCCAATTTTATCACTAATCAAACAATTTACTTTTTCAACCGTGATAATGTGAGGCCAAGAATGAATCCGGAAAGCTGCGCATATCTAAAGTGGCGAACCGTATCTTTTGAAGATGAGCGGTGAAGGAGAGCGTCAAAGCGCTGAAATCGAATCGGGCACGAAGTTGACATTTTTCGGTAGTCTCTGTTCCGGAGGAAGTGCTTTGTCTTCATTCCTCGCGTATGCAGAGCTCAATACGTTCTCCAACAGTGCATCCGGTGTAACCGATATCAATGCGGTGGGAAGTGTGATGACCTCATTAATCAAGAATCATGGTAGACACAATCTTTTACCTTGCGTAAAAGGCCTTCGTAGCTTTTGCTATAAAAGAGAGAAATAAAAGGAGAGAGAGAGGGAGGAGAACATTTTTGATTAGCTACCTATAAAAATATAATTTTCAAAAAATGAAAAAGAACTATATATACATACGCAAACTAGGAGATGACTCTTTCAGAACGTTGTACATTCGATAATAATCGAAGAATGCGAATCTGATTTTCAGATAAATGCAATATCATGAGCGTTTTATGGGAAATATACAGGGAACGCAACTTTTGCGTGTCTTCTGATAATAAGAAATCACTGATATAATATCTGCTGCGAAACATCGCGTGGGAACAGAGTTACACGTTGAAACGAAGAGGCAGAGATTGTCCGGCCGTGAAACTCAATTTGCCAGCCGGCAAACTAAAGCCGGGATAGTGTTGACGCGGGGCGAACTCTTTCCGCGTTACGGATGCGCGACGAACGTGCGGGGCTTCGCGTGATCGATTGATCGAACGTCGTGCGACCGGGTCGCGGAGGAAATCACGGGGGATTCCGGACACGTTGTCGATCTGCCCGGAATGCTGCGTGTCGACGATAAGCCATGAACCGCCCCCGTCGCACATGGCACATCGCGATGAGTAATGCTATGGGCTTTCGCGTAAACGCAGCGGCGGCGGCGGTTTAGTGATTTGTCGCGCATCGTTCGAGTGCATCGAGCACCCGCGGCACTCGGGCGCTGTTCTCCACGTGAACTCGTCAATCGTGCTGGATCGCGAATCCACGCAGGAACCTTGGAACCTTACGCAATCAGTAACGTGTGTTGTTATTTTAATGTGTGGATAATTGGCCTGGATGGTGATTGTCGTTTCATCGTCCGCGTTGCATTCGAATAAAGTCGGTATGAAGATATTCCGCAAGATCTTCAGAGGTAAAAAGAAGAAGCACGTTGTGAACAAGAGGAGGCGAACCACGTCGAAGGCGAGAAACTCGAGCAGGACGCGCGACGCGCACTTGCTGAAGGATGACTTCCTCTTCGGCGCCGGTACACGTCGTCCGAGACTGCATCGACGTAAACACAAGGTATGTGCGAGGAAGAATCGAGTATCGGTGTCGGTAGTGAACGACGTTTATCCGGTCTCAAGACATTGCGAACTGCTGCGATGAGAAAGAGAGAGGGAGAGACGCGTTTCCTCAACGACACGAGAGCATTTCTTCTGGACTGGATTCGAGCGTCGTTCTCAAAACGCAGGGCGTGTTGTGTCTCCACCGAGAACAGGTGTTGAGATCGGTGGTTGTAAAATTCCTCCGTGTAAATCTGTTACGTCTTTGCGGTAAACCGAAGCGTCCGAGAAACGGTGCGGTTTGTGCAACAACGTCCACGCATCTATGTCGCAATGTATATGTGCGTGCGTAGCGTTGCGTGAACGAGCTATTTTCCGGCGTTCCTATTCTTTTTCCGTTATTTCCGCTATTTGCCCTGCCATTATTGAGAGTATCGTGTCTCCTCCAATTAATCCGGAGATGAAAAGGGGCATTGAGAGTGCGACGCGAATCTTGATGCGTGTCAAACAACAATGTTTCATTAATATAAGCATATAATAATCGAACGTGTCTCGGCTCAAATTCGAGCCATCTTCGGCGACGTCGTGACAAGTACACCTTCTCCATCAATACACCTTCATTTGTGATACATTTCTTAATCGTATTCTTAATATGCAGTTCAAAGTTGGGTCTTTTCCGCACACTCTGTTTAGTGACGCGTTTGCAGTCAAGTACAAAAAGCACCTTAACACAAGAAAATTATCATTGAAAACGAGATAAAGTGAGGATCGGACAACTACGTTTAAGTGCGCGGCGAAAATACGAGTCCGTGGTACGTTTGCGCGTGTCAGAGTGGACTCGCGACTGTAATTTCACGGGAAGTGACCGCATAATCTGACGCACACTAGTACTGGACGCGTATTCGCATGTTGGATTGCACGGCAATTATCGCTCGCCGGTTTTATCCGCCCTTCTTTTTTATAGAGTAGTTAAAAACATGTAGACATATCTTTGCCCCAAGAAGGCAGGAAATCCCAAAGAGAGCATATATATTTAATTATGGTGGTCTGGTCTATTCTTTTCCGGCGTGGAATTCATTACGTAAGTCCGAGTTTAAATGGGCGCCTACTCGTTTTAACGCGTCTTTAAGCAGACATTCGCTTTTACATCACGCGAATATTTTTAGATGTGACAAATTTACAAACCGAGTGTCGCGAAGTAAAAAGTGGCAATTAACTTGTGAAGAGCAATAGGGCTGCTGCGCTTTAGCGAAGGCATAAGTAGACCTGAACAGAACAGCACGTCGTGTTAATGCCAAGTGCAATCTTATAAAAACAGGCAAAAAGACAAGACGAAAGGATGAAAGTGTGATATCGGTGTCATAGGCGGAATGTTTCCAATCTACGACAGGTGTGGAATATGCATTCTACATCTCGCGACTTTCCAACGACGCCGCAATAATTACTGCGCTTTTACCTTGTTAACACTTTGAACGCCGCTTCTTTTCGCTATCGAAGTGTTTTCGATGTTAAAAAGAGATTGCCGGCAGTATTCATTAAGCTGAATAAGAAATGCTTGATCGAAGATAAAAAATGTACCTACGTGTCCATTTGTTTCGCGTACGACATGCAAATTATGAAATTTTCACGCTTGCGAGAGAAAACCTCGTAAGAGTGGAAGCGATCCTGCTTCCACTCTTACGTACGCTTTCGGAAATTCTAAAATAGATTGGCATAATGTGAAAGGGGGTATCGGGAATAAGGTATGAGGGGATTCTATCGACGTGTCATCCCTACTTATCTGCACAATGACCGCAGCCGTGTTGGCTAGCGTACTCTGCCAATCGCATTAAATGCGCAGGTAAACGAACGGACAAGTGAAAATGCAGGGAGGTCAGCGTGACAGCTATACAGCGTGTCCCAGAATCTTCGATCTCGAGAAAAACTCTACGTCGCCCGGAAAGAAACAACTCGATGCTGAAACGCAGCTCATTGTTAGATTTAAATGGCTATTCTATGGTATTTAAACTTACGAGATGCTACGTGATTGTCTCGTTAGTTGGAATGCAATTTTAAGATTGTCTACCTTTACAATCCTAAGTATAAAATTCGACTGTGAATGTCACTCTAATTGTAAGTATAATTAATTTTTTTCTAGAAACAAAAAGAGATATAAATTTAAAAGAAATTTCCACAATAATTATTCCAATAAGCTTGCATATTCTTTGAGACAATATCTTTTTCGCGTCGTTTACAGAGAGAGTAGATTTATGTAATTCGCTTGGATGATTCGGAGAATGAAATCTTAATGTATGCGGACGCAAGGCGCGAAATTGCGCATCTAATTACGAGACGCAATCAGCGGCGCATTATTCCCGTCTGCGTTCCTTCGCGTCATTAGAATATAATAATCCGGTAGAAGCGCAACGCCCGGTATAAGAGACGAGAGATGTTCAAATACGCACCACGCCCTCGTGTCGCCTTATCTTTCGTCCCGTTGCTAAGGTTGAAGCCAGCTACCTGCCGCCTGCGGCAGGTACCTAGATCTACCTGGGTCGCGCGCATTCCATAGGAAATGTCCCCAAGATCGGTCGGGGGCCGAAGTTGGCGATGGGTTTTTGCCCGCGGGAGTTGACGAAAGGTTTTTCTTTCTTGCTCGTCAATGACGTTGCTCCTTGGCAAATCGAGCGTGCCCGCCGCCGCGCGACTTTCATCGCTCTCTCGCGTGCATGTGCATTCGCTCGCCAGCGGAATGCTCGCGATAGATTAATCTGCCGCTCGATCGTCAACGATTTTCGAATTACGCTCCGTGCGATGCGTTACGTTGCATCCTCGTGTTCTCTTACAGCGAAATTGGGCGGAACGAAATCGGTTAATAACATTGAGATTTGTTAACGTTAATCGTGCGCCCACGGCACGTCGATCCCGTCGACGTGGTGACGCTTTACGCAACCGATTATTCTAAATCCGATCGGCAACGATTCTGGGATCCGGTTTTCCTTCTGCAGCACGACGCGCGGCAGAATTTTTCTGGATGCTTGAATCATGCGCTGGTCGTGTACGTATCCATGAACGTTTTACATTCCTAAACATCTGCTCGACGCGGCAGCAAGGTTGCTGCCTGCAACGCTTACATTACGCGTACTTGATATTTAATCCTGTAATTCAAGGTCTACTCGCATTATACTTCTTTAGATCTCCATTCATTATCTTGTATCGCGATTTATGTACAGAATAATCCACTTAACGTTATCATCTCGATACATTTTTCGATACAGCTTTTGGAAAGTTCTTCGTCAAATTTTGCCTTGTGTAGAAAATTTCTCAGTCTCGTATCATTTTAATCAAATGTAAGATGTTCTACCGCCAGCTAGTACTAAAAGGAAAAGGTGAATAACTCGACACCACTGGCAACAGGAAAACTTGCTTTATTCGCACAACGTCCCAAGTTTTGGCCTTTTTCAAGTGCAATCGAACTAATTCAAATTCACTAATTGAGAAGGGCCAAAACCCATGGCCGAAACGTTGTGGAAATAAAGCAAGTTTTCCTGTTGCCAGTGGTGTCAAACTATTCCCCTTTTCATTCGTATAATTTCCTTTTGGGCACTTTTGCTTTCGGTAAAAATGTGTCTCGGGACCATAGTGGGCGTCTCATGAGGAAGCAGTCTGTCGTTTCATCGAAATCCATTAGAAGCGGCTCGAATCGTACGCAAAAAAAAAAGGGAATCGCTCCTCGCATTCCTCGTTTCACGCGGCGCGATTCATATTCTCGTCGACACGGTCGAAAAGCGGGTACGGGCAGCTAGCCCCTCGTCGGATTTTCCCTTTCAAATCCGTTATCCGCCCGTGCGGATTCAGCGTGACGGTTAATCAGATTCATACGTAATGAGGCACGCACTGTGGGAAGCGAGCGCGATTTTTCTCATCGGTATGAAGCGCGCGAGTGTAATCTACACCGATCGCGACGGTACGATACCGCACCGCGATTTGTTTCAGCAGCGTGATCTCGCTGAGAGCGCTGTTACGAGTTTATGAAAGTTTATGAATCATCAGGCGGCCGTCGTTTCCGATCAGCGCCAAACGGAGCTGTGGGAGCTGCACTGGAGCAATTTTCTTTCTGGAAACACGCCCCGGGACCCGCGGCTCCGTTTGGCGGAGAACACGAGTGAATTCAAGATACGTAACGTTTCTAGCGAGGTATCGCGCATACGCAGGTGCGCTCTACAAATCTGGCTTGTGGAGAGAAATGTTGTGCGAGCAGCGTATCACCTTAATTGTATTAAGAATTGATCTGTGCGAGATTTCTTTGTTAGGAAAATTTGAGACGTTTCCGAGTTAGCAGACCTCCAAGAGCTTGTTATTTCATGTAAGAAGGTAAATAGCGAGGCACAAATCTCTCACGGTGAGGAATTATATCGTTATTAATCTATCGGTCTCTCTTCCTCTGTGCTTAGCATCTTGCACTGGCCGGTCTTTGAACCGGCCATATGGCGTCAGAACGCACATTTCTTCCATCATACGTTTTTCTGACCGTTCAAGGTCAACTTTCATTCCGTTTATGGAATCATAAGGTCTGCTCTTTTCAGCTGCACCTCCTTAGGCTTTCTACATTTAATGAAGCGGCTAAGTATTCAGATACCGCCAGCAACGAGGAGAAAAAGGAGGAAATAGAAAAGAGATTGCAGTAAGATATAGAAAGTTTGAAGCGATTTCCTTTAAATTACTGCTCCAGTTTGATGGGAAAATATTGATTAGAGAATTGCTCAAAAGAATCATTTCAATGTCAAGTGCAGCAGTGAAATTTCTGTTGCAACGAGACTCGGACGATTCCTTAAAGTACGATTTTCGAGAAATAGATTGAATATTTGTTATCGATCCATCAGCCGGTTACCGAACCAAGGATTTTAGATGGATTAGATATCTCCGTCCGAGGCCGGTCCTTCTCCCTTGCGGCAAATGCCGAACTGTATATACGTGTCCGTTTTGAATTGAATTGCGCGGAAAGCGCAATGAAATAGGGCTGAAACGCGACGGCGATTCTGCCCGGATGATCCCAGCCGGCCTCGCGGTGGCTCGAGGACAAAGAATAGAGAAACGGAAAGCGGATACCTAGGCCGCGACAAGCAGAATTCCAGCTGGTGTAAGGTGTGTCATATTCCAGTTAATGTCTCATAGCTTGGGCCCCGCGTGCGTACACGCTCGTACACACGCGCCCACACGCTCACCCACGCATACACGCAAAGGGGTAAGATGTCGAAGCCGACCTCTACCTGTAGTCTTGCCAACTAAGCGAGCCGACCAGGCAAAACCGGTGTCGGCACGCTCTCGAGCCCAATCCTCCTCTTCGCCCTTCTCTTCTCTTCCATCTCCCCCCTTTCCCCACTCTCTTTCTCTCTCTCCATCTCTCGCGCTCCGTCCTTCTGCGTCCCTGCAGTCCTCGGCCAGTCGACCTGGCCTGGCGATAGAGTAACCGAACGCGTTCGACGCCAGGACGCAATTTCCTTTTTCTTTTCGCGCCTGGCTAGCAGGACCCTCGTCGTGTCCATCGGTACTAGTTGCCGTTTGCGAAAACAGTTCTCGGACGGTGGCGAGAGGTAAAGGACGATCTTGGGAGGGTGCGCGAAGGCGGCTACCGCTGCTCGATCGTCGTACGCACGCGAAGGCCGTGTGCACGCGCGTGCGGCACGAGAGACGTGCATCTGCGTGCATCTGCGTCCGCGGAACGCTGTGCTACGTCTGTGTGTGTCTGTGTACGCGCGCGCGCGCGCGCGATTCACAGTGTGGAGACAGTGTGCCGATATATCGGTATCGCGGACGTGAAATCATTGGAGGATCACCGAGCACGTTACGATCGATTCAACATGCATCTTCGTTACGGTCGGTCCGTCGCGTAGTACTCGATTCACGAGAGGAGAACGGTACGCGGTCCACGCTCGTAAACGCGAAACCCAATTGCGATCTCGGGAGAGCTAGAATCGTGGTCTCGAGAGTCTCGCAACTCCGCCCGGGTTCGGGGCGCGTCCTCGACGGCGATGCGATCGCGCGTCGATCGCGATCGAAGACGAGCCGAGGTCGTCCGCGGTCCGAGCGTCGGCGATTTAAATCGCGGTCCGGTTTAGGCGGTTTCGTTTCGGGCAACCGTGGCGCGGGTAGCCGCTCGCCCGGGAACCTGTTTTTGTGTCGGCGGCCTTCAGCGAGTTTTTGGAAATGCGCTTCCGGTCGCCGGCGACGCCGGCGACGCGGGGCGCGGTGTATTTCTGTGCTGCCGCGTGACGGAGAAGCGAAAGAGAGAAGTTCCTCGGGAAAGGGCCGTCGTAGTTATATATAAAGCTCGCTCGTCGCCTTTCGACGTACCAACAATCGGAATGGATGTTGGCCCTTTTACTTATTTAGATCGAAACACACCTAATTATTTCCACCGTTTCGTAATATCGACAAGACTCGTCAGAAGACGATCCGAGTTCGCACAGCACCAAGGGGAACCATTTCTTAATTATATTCGCACAATTCGCGGATAATTTTCAGTCCGGCATCGAGTGTCTCTTCGTATAATTGCGTCAACTGAAGGAGTATATTCGTCTACCGCTAGACAATCGGCCGATAGGATTCTCCTTCGAAAAAGAAATCTCGGTGAATAAAGAAAGGAACGTTACTCTGTGAATCGTGGGAATAGAAGCGATATAATTGACTTGAGAAGCGTCCTGCGATTGGAATGTGCATTCAATGCGGTCGATGGTTTTCTTCTCTCGATCGAGGGCGACAATGATCAATGAAGTAAAGGAAGAAAAGCATTCTTAGTCCCAAAGAGCTAAAACGGGCAACGATCGTCGCTGTTGAAATCAATTTTTATTCAAATTACGTCACAAGAATATCATAAGCAAAATACTTGGAGTATTTCGAACGTTCTTTGTTGCCCGCGGGATTCCAATGTTCCTTTTCTTCTTTCTTCCGAGTTGCTCGTTAATCGACAAACTTATTCATAAAAAGACATTTTTTGCAATATGCATTGAAGCGTCACGTGCGTCTGTGCATTTGGTCGATGTTGCCGGTTGACCGAGAAATATTGGTAGGAAGGGGAGAAAATTTAGCTCGGAATTTAGGTCCGAATCGCTGGAAGTAGTCGCTTGGCGGCAGCGAGGGAGCCTCCGTGATGTCGGAGGGCCGCGTGGTCTCCGAACGAAATCGAGCGCTTCACGCTACGTCGCGTCCGAAGCCCGGCGTGCGAGGGAAGAAAAAGAGGCGTGCACGAACGGAACGACGAGGCTGCCGTGTGTCGTGAAGCCGTGGCTGCGTGACCGAGCAAGGCGAACGGGAGCGAGTGTCGAGTCTCGCGCGCGGAGAACGGCGCGAACGAGGAAGGGAAATTGGCGACGCGGCGGAGAAAAACGGGTCAGTCGCGAATCTCGGACCACGAGGTCCGCCGTCCGCGAGATGTGTCTTGTCCCGGCTGGTGACGCGAGCGCGTTTCTTCCATTTCTCCCTTTGGAATCACAGGCGATCTCGAATCAAGTCTGAGAAAGAGAGAGGCGTACCCGCACGGCATTCGGAGAAATCGCCAAGTATTTGCATATCCACGAGCTGCGGAGTCAGTTGTAAAAATTTACGTTACACTTGGACCGAAGCAATGCGTATTAAGGGCGTTTTCTCTCCGAGGCCAAGACTCGGACCATTCCAGTCCCTGTATTTCAAACGCCCCTAACTGTTTGCTCTACGAGTTTTGCCAATTATCTATAATAAGCGGGATTCTTCGCGCTGTGTACTCGTGCGTCATCGTCGATCTTGCCAATATTACGAAACGGTGCAAATAATCGCGCGTTGAGAAGAGAGGAGGGAAAGTGGACGTTTTTTCTCGAAAGAGCGCGAGTAATAACGAAATCTAGGAGACGGCAAAATCATTGTTGGTCATTAGTGTTGCGCAACGTCGGAGGAGAACGACAGAAAGGCAGTACGCAAATTGATCTCTACAGATTCCGGAGCAACGTGTTCGAGATTACTTTCCACGAGGAGGGACATCAAGAGGCACCGCTATTCACATGGGATATTCGAGCGTCAACCCTGTTCTTCCCTCTCCAACGGAAAACGTTGATGACGAAGGGACCGTAAAGTCGATGGTCGCCGCACAATCACGTTTTTCCGTTTAACGTCTTTGCGCGAGACTCGGGGGGGCCAGGCATCGATCGCGCGATCGTGCAAGGATGCGATCGCGACGGAGTGGTCCGCGACGCGAAATCGATTTCACATCGAACCCACGTGGCTTCACGTGAAAGCGCGGGCGACGTCCGAGGGAGGAGATGCTCGAGGGATCGCGG
Source organism: Vollenhovia emeryi (assembly GCF_000949405.1). Taxonomy (NCBI): domain Eukaryota; kingdom Metazoa; phylum Arthropoda; class Insecta; order Hymenoptera; family Formicidae; genus Vollenhovia; species Vollenhovia emeryi. The sequence goes on along the minus strand of NW_011967181.1, from coordinate 268,051 downwards.
ATGATCGGCGGAAGTGCGCGAGGGAGCGGCCCGTGAGAGAATCGTCCTGGTGGTTGACGCGCACGCGAGGATAGGGAACGTCTTTTTCGCGGCAAGAGGATGGACAGGGGCGATAACAACGTCGTCGGGGTCGGCGGCGGAAGTGGCGGAAACGGCGGCGGCGGCGGCGGCGGCGGCGGTGGAGGCAGCAGCGGCATCGGCGTGGGCTGTCACGTGGGAAATTCCGGATCCCCGCCGAACTCCACCTCGTCGACCCACGGCACAATGCACAACTCCTCCGGCGGGTTCGACGGCCAGGTAGCAACATCCCGAGATCTCTAAGTCCGATACAGTGGGACCGTGTAAATATTTGCGCGGTCCTACCTCGTCCTCGAATAATGTTGGCGAATTCGAGTGAGATCTCGCTGATCTTATCGTAGCGATCCATCTCGCCGCGACACGCGCGCCGAGATCGAATTAGCGTTTGAGCTCGAGACTCGACGGTCTCGTGAAGGATTGCCGCGCGATATGCACCGGTACCATTTGTGAAGACGCGTCAGTGTCTAATCGGTGCATTATCACTGAAAACAGTTAAGCCTAAAAGTCGAGCGATCGACCGCGGTTCATAACGGGGATGCTTATTAAGATCTGTTCTCTCCTTCTCCTTCTCTCTCTCTCGCTATCGCTACTATTACTTCCATTCAAGCCTATCCCTGCGCAGGATACCGTACCTGATCGTATACGGGATTGGAAATACCCTCGCTACGTGTCGCGTATCCACGAGAGCGATAACTCTGCCATTTGATACGGGGTATTGGATTATCCATCGATCGCTTTCCCGCGCAGGAGAGGATCTGCCGTAACACGTGCTCTCAAGTGATTCACAAGTCTGGCGGGGGCTAAATTTATCGCGGCGAATTGCGGGACTCGGGCGCGTTTTAACGATGGAATGCGCCGGTCACGCACGGCTCATTGTTACCGCCTCGCCGAAATTAATCTAATTATCGTGTTTCGGTGCCCGGTGATGATTATCGTTAATTTACCCGACGCGCATTTCGACGAGAACACGCCGCGGAACTAGGGATACACGTGGCTCCGCGGTACATACGTGTAGTAATTGCACCATTGTATTCGCTTCCACGTGCGTAGAAAATTAATTGTGACCTTTAATTAGGCGATCCTGTCGTCTTCTAATCGCTGGTTAAACGTTGTCTTAGTGTGCGCGTAGAAATAAAATGTTTATTTATCGCATTACGGCGTATCGTTAAATTTCATAACGTTGCTCGATGAATATTTATAAAATTCAGCTGATAATATTCTTGTTTGTGACGTAGAAATAAAAACTTTACGCCATGATCTTCCGCTACAGTCATCGGGAAACGTTGATTTGAGGTGCTGTCTGGCCGTGTGACACGACAGCATGTCTTGATATTTGCACGATACTATCTTATTTAAATATACGATTCATAACTGTGCTTATCTCTGTTTGGCATTGTTAAGAGATGATGTAAGAACGTGAAAGTGTGCCTTTCGGCATAATATTGTTGTGATCATTTCACGATAGTACGTCAACTGACCGTAGCGATCGTATCACTAGGCGTATCTGCAAAGAAGATGTTTATAACTGACCACTCTAAATACCTAAGGTTTATATCCTGCTGGTTTTATCGCGTGCATACGTGAATAAAATATCATTAAAGTAAAAAGACTATATAGGAATTAATTGGAGAAATATTTTCGCAATTTTGAATTAATGTAAGCACTCATTTGAAACGATTATATTTTATGATATATTTAAAATTGATTTCGTCATTGACATTTTTAACGTTATCACGTTTTCTTTGTAATTTTAGAGTGGTGATAGAGGATGGGAGATTCACCACGTTACGGTTACCAGAGTCCCCGGTTATGGTTTTGGAATAGCTGTGTCAGGAGGTCGCGATAATCCTCATTTCATTAATGGTGATCCAGCAATCGCAATCTCCGATGTGCTCAAAGCCGGTCCAGCCGAAGGAAAATTACAGTAAGTTCACCCACAGTAAACTCTTTTTAACACGCGTTATATCTACACTGAAATGTTTTTCTTCTAGTCTAGAAAGGTTTTTACAATCTGCTAGTTTTAGTCTCTTGTAACATCGCATATTTATTAATATTCTCTCGTTGTAATTATTAATTAAAACTTGACTTATATGACAATTTTTTAGTTTAAATTGCTTATAAAGTGAAAATGGCTATCAACTACAAAGTGGCTCAAGAATAGTACCCTTTAGGCTATTTTTTGAAGTACAATTTCGTATTCGCTAGGTTTTAATTTTAATTTGGCATAATCCCAACGGTTAGCAGAAATCAAAATTATTATTTAAGAGTGTATATATCGTTTATAGAGTGAACGACCGTATCATATCCGCCAATGGAATATCGTTGGAAGGCGCTGATTACGGGGCAGCCGTCCGAGTCCTCCGGGATTCCGGTTCTACCGTTTTATTAGTTGTTAAACGAAGAGCTTCCTCGAATTCACCCGGTTGTTTAGGCAGCGGAGTACCCCAGAGTCATCGGCTCACACTCACGCGAAACAATAAAAAGGATGGTACGTAATTAGACGGCGTGCAACAATCACGCGATGACCCCCAGAGCTTCGAGTAATATTGTATAACATATGGCAATCGATGTCTCTGTTCTTTTCGCAGTCAAAGCAATTTTATTAATCTAATTCAATTCAATTTAAGTTATTTTTTGTTTACCCTTTTATTATGATCTGTATCTTCCTTGCAAGGTATACAATGATTTGCCGTTTCAATCTCTAGATTTCGGCATAACACTGGGATGTCGATTGTACGTAAAGGAGGTTACGCGAGAGAATATCGGGGTGAAAACCGGGGACGTATTAACCCGAATAGGCAACTCCGCCGCCGACAATCTGAGTCTGAAAGACGCTAGAAAGCTGATGGACCAGCACAGAGACAGACTCTCGATTGTAATTACGCGGGATAGCACGTGTTGCCATGTACAGCAGCAAGGTAAAGGGGATAGCGGTGAATACCTGTCGGGCGCAAGTTACAGTAGTCAGAATTTGTACGTTCCACCACCCACGAGGCAGTCCGAGGACAAGAGTAACCTCTTGCCGAGGGGTCGCTCGCGGGGTCCGCTGATGGACGTGTCTTTGAGCCAGCTGGACCTGCCAGCTACGCCTACAGTAGATCCACCCAGACCGCCGCCACCGAGACCGGAAGGTACGCGTTGCGATTCAAGTACAAGCGTATTTCTATTATTTCCCATCCGAATAGGACTCTAAATGAATCTTTAATAAGTACAGATATATTTTATTCATTTTTTATCAATCTTAAATTCATTATTTTCTTATCGAAAACTGCGGCATGTCCAATCTTTTTTAAAATTCGAATTCCATTTTCATAATATATAATATTTTATGATTTTCTGCTTTATGAAATACGTAGTTTACATGAAATTACGTTACTATTATTTTTTTTAATCAAGGGTAGGACCCTGGAAAATTTTACTAATATGCTATTTCATTTTATAGATTATTACAGTACGCGTAGACAATTGTATGATGAAGATTCAATTTCGCCTCGGACAAAACAACCTATGTAAGTAAACAAACTTTTGTTAAATCTCTTGCGATCAATCAACGCAAATATTAATTTTGATATTACGTGTGTGCAGGCCGGATCCTCGATTTATTACATTCCAAAAGGAGGGATCTGTAGGCGTGCGATTAAGCGGCGGCAATGAAACCGGGGTCTTTGTAACTGCAGTTCAAGCGGGAAGTCCTGCATCGCTTCAGGGTCTTCAGCCGGGGGATAAAATTCTAAAAGTCAGTTACATAACTCGTGAGAAACACACGTTGCTACTTATTTTATATTTTAAGCAAAGTAGACTCGTATTTAAGACTTTAAAGATCTCCAAAAATGACGAAATAAATTAAAGTAAAGCCAATGCTATCAACAATAAATCTAACAATGAAAATCTTTTATCTCGGAAGAATTTTTTTATTGGAATAGTAATTCTAATTAGAAATTTTTTTATTAAAGTAAAATGTAGAGAATATACATTTTTGAATATGATATTTTAGTGTAAAGATTCTACAAACACCTTTTAAAGATCTTTAAAAGATATTCAGATTTCTGAACGAATTCTGAATATTGAAAGAGAAAATTTTGCAAAAGAAAAATGTTTACTATAGATAAATGATATGGATATGAAGGAGGTCACGAGGGAAGAAGCCGTACTATTCCTTCTTAGCTTGCAAGAACAAATCGATCTTATCGTGCAACATCGACGTCAGGAATACGACCAAATCGTTGCGTCTGGCAGAGGCGACTCTTTTCACATAAAGTAAGTAACGTTTATAACAATTTTGATAATTCTGTTATGTTAAGATGGAAATGAATGTTAATATAAAAACAGACAAATTTTTTAATTGCAATCTTAACCGTATTGTATGATTAATACAATTTTATTTAGAGTTTTAAATTTAATTTTATTAGTGGACTAAAGATGGTATATTTTTTGTAAAATGTGCAGAACTCACTTCCATTATGAGCAACCGCAAAAAGGAGAGATGAGTTTTCGCAGCGGCGATGTTTTTCACGTGGTAGACACTCTTCACAATGGCGTCGTAGGATCCTGGCAGGTTTTTCGAATTGGACGAAACAATCAAGAGGTACAAAAAGGCATCATACCTAATAAGGCCCGAGCTGAGGAGCTTGCAACTGCGCAGTTCAACGCGACGAAGAAAGAGATGAGTGCCAGCGAGAACAGAGGTAGCTTCTTCAGGAGAAGAAGAAACAGTCACAGACGCTCCAAGTCGTTAGGAAGGGTACGAATTCTCAAGAAATTTTACAACAAATTCTCTATTCACTTATATATTTGTTTAAATACTGTTGTTTTCGAAGTTATAAGTATTAGATCGAAAAGATACTTAATTAGATTAATCATTTTCATGCTTACACCTTTTCAGGATCATTGGGACGATGTAGTGTTTTCTGATAGCGTCAGCAAATTTCCGGCTTACGAACGCGTGATTTTAAGACATCCTGGATTTGTCAGACCTGTCGTTCTATTTGGTCCCGTGGCTGATCTTGCCAGGGAAAAATTACTCAAGGATTTCCCTGATAAATTCACCTCGCCACGTAAGTGAATGATATACATTGAATTAATTTTTTTTAATAAACTTTCATGCGAATATAATACTTTTGTTATTGCTGAATATTAAATATTTTGTAGAAATGGAAAGTCAAATGGAGGATGGTACTGGAAAGAACACCAAAACATCTGGCATTATTCGCCTAAGCGCTATCAGGGAAGTAATGGATAGAGGAAAGCACGCGTTGCTTGACATCACTCCGAATGCCGTGGATCGCTTAAATTATGCTCAATTTTATCCGATCGTTATTTTCCTGAAGGCCGAGACGAAACAAGTCATTAAAGAGATGAGAGCTGGTATACCAAAGTAAGAAAGCGTGATGACATCTCCGTTTCGTCATTCGCCAAATTCTACATGCAACATATGATTACAGATCAGCGCATAAAAGCAGTAAAAAGCTTTTGGAGCAATGCCAAAAGCTCGATAAGATCTGGGGACATGTATTTAGCGCGGTAATCACTCTCAATGCACCGGAAGCCTGGTACCGGAAGCTGAGAGAGCTTATCGACCGTCAGCAGCAAGGTTCATTGTGGATGAGTCAAACTAAGGTAAAGCAATTCGAGCCAACGTACAAATTGTGTTGCAGAATGCTGTTTTCTTCCGTTTTACTTCAACTATATAAAATGCCAGAACAAAACTACTGAGATATATCTATCTGTTAGGGTGATTTTTTACTTCTTTTTTCTCTTCTCTGTTTTCATTTTTCTCATAAATGTCACGATCTTTCTTCGTTGCTCATATATATACATATATATGCTCCATTGTACGGTATAATTTGGGTTTATTCATTGTAGCCAATATATAGCCGATACACGGTGTGGGACCTATCGCATCCGTCTATACACACTCATTCTCCACTTCCCGCTCTTTCACCTCCTCCGCTCCCCAATGATAACGTGTATTACGACGAGAATAAGAATCACGACGTATTTCTGTTACATCATCAATCATCAACACCATCTTTCATGGAAAAATTCCCTCCGCTCCCGCAACCTCCAAATTCAAGTGTCATCCGTGAGCAATTTTTCGGCTATATATAAATCCTGCTTACTTTAACCCTTTAACTGCAAAAGACGGAATATTATATTATCATGTGCGTGGAATATCAATATCGTAATATCTTAGCAGTTGACACACTCTCTATCAATTAACTTCTAAATCAATTTGTCTCAATACTTCATACAGGTGCTATACATATGCGGTATATGTTATATAATTGATATATATGTATATAAATTAATCACTAAAGCAATTATACATTAAACCATACAAACATGGCCGTAACGATTAAGTCAACAGACCAGTATATTCGTTTGAAACAGTTGAAGGGTTTAATTCTACTCTGTGCCTGCATTCCTCCACTTTGCATGACTGTAATCTAATAATCTGTTTTCTTTTCTTAAAATTGTCAGTTGAAGTTCCCAGTGTTAATCGTTAATACTTGAAGAAATTAAGTATTTTTGTTTATAATTCAATTAAAAAAGAAAAAATTAAATTAAAAGTAAATTTTAATTTAAAGTATTGATATAACTTAAAGATAAGATATTAAAGTTATTTTATATACTAATTAGCAAATAACTTGAAAAGTTATTAAAACATATACTTAATAAGTTAAGTATAAAATTGTTTTTTCCTTTTCCATTTTATCATAAACATTTGTAAGTACTTTACTGTCTTATGCAAGTTACTTAAAAAAGATGCAATCTGTTCTACATGTGTCTTGCATGCCTAAGAATGCGTTTCATCATGCTAATATTTTTTACTTTACTACAGTTGTATGTACATTCCAAGTTGTTGCTTTTAAGATGCATACTACAAATTTAATTTCAATGCCATACAAAATGCTCATACAAATGTAATAATTCATTCATCGCTTTATTGGCCATAATATATCCAAACTCATTGTATCGTCTGATTATTAATTCACGTGTCGTATGTACCATTTACCTAACGTGATGTCCTCTGTGGTCTACGCTCGTAGCCGGAAGAAGCCCTCTCGGATGACTTCCTATTCCCGATGACTTCTCGCCTCTCCTACGCTTCCTCTCCGGAGAGCGATCTGGAGCTGAGCCCAGCGCCTGTTATCCCTGGCACTTTGGGTCCACCGTCACGGCTAAAAAGTAGTTCCGATCCGAGCATTGCCACTCAAGACGATACTACTGCACCGCCACCATACTCGACAAATTATCAGGTAATGTATACTTTTAGATACGTTCAATTACTTACTATATGCATTGGACGTGATTTACATAAACAGAAATGTATAATACCTGATAGATATCTCTTTTAACTGTGGACGGAAATAAAACATTTTAAACGTTTTCTCGTACACAAACGTTATTTATAAAAACGCTCGTGAACTAACAGATTCTCGGCAGATTTTTAATTAATGTAACAAATCTTTTATTCTATTTTTACTTTATTTTAATTCGAACCGTTGATCAAAATACAGGACTCATTTATATTCAGTAAATTTCTAAACAAGATCCAGATCACAAACTTCTTGGAAAATTCACCAAGTGAATTTATAATTAATTTTGCAAATTGTACGAAAAAATGATTTCGAAAATTATCGAGCACAATTAATGAATATATTTGATTCTAGCAATCATTCGAGCAGCAGAAGAGAAGATCCCAAGGCGGAATGGGCGCTGACAGCAAGTATGGCTTCTCCTTATCCGGTCAAAGGAGCAATCAATCCGGTTCGCCGGAATATCTGGGCAGCTCCTTCGAACCTAGATCTCCTCATCATAGCCCACCGGATCTGCCACCTCGAGTTGATCGAAATGCGAAACCGATTAATCATACGCCGCGGGGAACGATAGGGCGGTCCGCTCAAGAACGTCTAGGAGTGAATAAAACCGACTCAATTCTAGATATGGGGAATTACATCAATGCAACCCCTCACAAAGCAAATGCCACATCATCCCTCGAACGGGCACAGCCGAAAGCGGTAAGCGATATTTCTTTCTTGTGCGTAATTCAAAGCGCGCTATTTCATCATAAGGTATATACTTATGCTTTCTTACACAGGGAAGTTACGACAGCATGTCTTCATACGATTCGTACAACAACACTAACGGGAACGCAAACTACGGAATGGCAAATTTGAACACGTCGACAGGTCGTTTAGGCCCGAATGTACCAGATGATCTCAAAAGCAGCAATATGCCAGCGAGAGCGCACGATCCATATAGATTCACTAGATCTACAGCTCAGCCCATTTCCACGCATGACGCTCAGACGCGAACTGATTATGCCAAATACAGGTATGTGCTTGACACATCCAACAAATTAAACTACATTTACTGCTACACATCTTTTTCTTTTAGAGCTACTTGCAATATATCTTTCTTTCTGAAATAAAAATTTTGTAATGAATTCTTTGTTTTGCAGTCATCTTTTTTCTTGCACAGAATAATCTTATAATCTTATACAGATTTATTTCAAATCTTTTTGATTTTTTTCCCCATCAAATTCTCTTTTTGTGATTGGTCTGAATAAAAGTTAATACGAGATATTATCATTTCTTACTGTTCCACAGCCGATCTACCGACTACAAATCAGTACCAGTTTCGCAAAATAAACCGGCAGGCACCTATAAACCAATTCCGCCTCCGAAGCCGAAGAATTACAGACCACCGCAAGCATCTCTTGGACAAACGGAGAACAACGGGAATGACGGGAGTAATTCGTACCAACACTCGAAGAGCTATTCCATCGCTACATCGCATGTACATAACGGGGTAATTATTTTATAAATTGTAATAATTCTGTAAACACGATTATTATTTCTTTACATTATTATACTTGCACGTTACATTATTATCAATAATATCTGCAATTAAAAGCAAAACGCGATCATACCGATCAGCTACGAGATCACATTCCGATTTTATTCGAATCTTTATCTTTATTTAGGTAGAAAGTAATAGCAGTGTGCAGCGCAACAGCGGTCAGTATTACTACAACATCCCGCCGCCTGGCCGTCACAACGAGGGCAATATCGTGAATTCGCATCACAATCTAAGTCATCTGACGTCGCCGACGCACAGCCACAGCCTCAGTCACACGCATTCTCACTCGAGCCCGCCAGTGACCACCACGCATTCCCACAGCAACAGCACTGGCCAAATCAGTCTCGGTCTGACGCATAACCGGAACAGCACGAATCACAATGGATATATGCACAGTAATAACCACGCTCCCGCAGGGTCGCTCTATCTCTCCGCTAATCCTGGACACAATAGGGAACCCAGCGGTCTGGACTTGGCTGGTAGTCGAGAACAGAGAGGAAGCGCTTTCGAACTCTACCGAAAGCCGGTTCATCATTACAATATGAGGTGAGTACAGGCGAAGAATTCGCCCGGAAAAAAGAACCGAAGAATACAGCGTATGACTTGTACTTTAAGAACAAGAAATGGTTCATCCTTGTCCCTCACACACGAGCATTAATATTTTTGAAAACACAACGTTAATTATAAACCGTTCTTTTTTATTTTTGCAATATCTCGAGTGTACGTCGAATATCCCCTTTTTCAGTCCCGACGAGATGTAGCTCAGTAGGAATATTGTTGTATGTTGCAGTTAACGTGTATCCTGATGCAAGACTTATTATATTAGGATGAATTAATGAATCTATCGAGGTACGCAGAGAAATGAGCCGTGCAATGTCGTAGATAACAAAAAGACACGAAGTTACGTTAGCTAAGACATAATATCACGAAAAATACTGTGCCTTCCAACACGACAAAAAAATTTTAACTTTCAGTTTATGTAAGGAAGTCCTGAAGATATTAACGGACAAATCGTTTTTTACCTTTACGAAGAAGTACTTAAGTATTTTCTACGGGCAACACATTTTGTATTACGAAATAGAGAATTATTTTATTATAACAAAATAGATAATTTACAAAATTATCTTTTTTGATATGTACGTAAGAAATCATACCATATCTTTATGTATCATCTTCAATAATGGTACATAAATTACATATGCGTTTGATAAAAATAACGTTAGTATATAATAAGAACGATTCTTCAAGACAGATAAGATATAAGTGCAATGTAACGTAACTATACTCAGTCGACCATATACCAGGTAAAATCTGTACAGTTATATTAATTATATTTTCGCGTTTTTGCTGGAAATATCAACACCCGAAGAGTAGGGAAGTGGAAGAGAAAGCAATTTTACAAAGTTATCGCGAAAAACGTCAACATAAGTATCGTAACGAGAGTATTTAACAGTTTACAATACTTACCACTTATTCTTTAAGCAGATTATAGAAAACGCTTTTGATTTGTGCGACAATTCTATCTACATTACTGACGTATGTGATAATGATTAATAAATAAAATTCTCTATTGTTATTCAACAAGCGAATGGAGCGTGCCTGACTCCACATTTTTTATTATTTTTTTATACAAAAAGTTAATAATATATGATAATGTGATTTTATTATGTTATATATTATTAAATATTACTATGATTATCATCATCGATATTTTATTATAAAATATAATTAATGTAAGTGAAATAAGTATAAGAAACTGCAGCTTTCATTACGTTTCTATAAATTATTCGAAATTGTAAAGAAAGAAAATTTTACATGGTGAAATTAAAGATATCAATGGGCTTATTATTACTTAGGATATCTGGATATTTAATAATTTTTCAGAAGTTTTTAAGAAAAATATTCTTTTTTTTTCAGTCGGGCACGCCCATGATTATTTATTGTAAACTGTATTATGCGTCATTAGTAATAAACCAAATGGTCTTCTTAGAATTAGGTGAGATATCATAAAAAACTTATATTAATAATTAGCGTTGTTAGATCACAAATAATCTGTGTCATCGTATGCCAATACACTCTTGTATCACGAATTAAAGCGTAAACAAATTATATTGTTGTTGACAAAGTACGACAGAGAGTAACGTTACATATAGGTACTGTTAAACGAAAGAGAGTAGCATAAGTAAGTGTAAGTTTATTATTGACGCGATCATTATTCATGAGTATTAAATTTAAATGTATGCAATTCATCTCGCGGTACCGTAGCGAGGTTGTAGGATTTATTATATAAGGACCAATGTGATCATTTACAAGAAGCAAAACAAACCTCGAACAAAACTAAACATTTTAACCCGTCACAAATCTTGCTTTCTTTTTTTTATCAAGGAACGACTACGATTGAAACAAAACCATGTATGATAATTCCTACATGATAAATGAATATTTGACAAGCTTAACAATTTTGTTTAAATATCGCTGATCCTTCGTATAACGTCTGACTCTGCGCATCTCCCGGTACCACTCGCGACCGAGTTTCGAAAGACCGCGAGAAGACACGTGAACACGTGCTTCCCACGCGCGCCTCGCCGAACAGGTAATTCTGCGAAACGCCTGTCGTAAACAAGTCCTGGAATTCATGGCACGCTCAACGCCCGAATAACGTGAACAATTACACGGCGTACCGAGGACCGCCAGAGTCTTGGTATTATCACTCAGACAGTCGAATGGAACGGACAGCGGCGCCTTGCTCCTCGAGCCGCGATCGCGACGGGAAGTATTTAACGTTAGTCACGTGCTAACTCTCGTTAATGAAGGTTATCTATCGAAATACTATTGTGATACTATTCGGTGCTTCGATAACTGTAATAATCGCATGCTGTGAATTCGACATTTATACAATGTGGTTATTTAAATCTTCTATTGTTTGAGATTCGTGTTTAATGGTCACCGTTTCACGTGCGATCGGAGCTTCTTCGTGTTATTTCTCCATAACGTTAGTTCGCAACGTAACAAAGTGCGTGCGATGTTAACAACAGAATGTTGCATCCGATCGTAATATTCCGATCATTAGTACGCGCACATAATAAATTAACTATATCTTCGCAAGTCTATGTGATGTGAGACGTGCGTGTGTGCAAGAGTCACGCTTCATTCTCACAGCCAAGATACGTGTAATGTGTTCTGTGTATATTCCAAGGTTCTGGCTTTCTCTTTCAAACCTTCGACCCCTTGGCTGTGAACAACTAATTCACAAGTTCGTTTCCTTCATTTATACACTGAAGTTCAGAGTTTTTATTCATACTGCCAAAAGCTTGGGTTGTTCAGCAAAAGATGTACTTTCTCTTTCGTTTTCCTCAGATCGATCCTCGCGCGAACTTTATCACGGAGTTTCATACATAACTTATTTCTCTGTGCACATATTTTCCTCAATATCTAACATACATGGACTTTTGCTATACTTATTAAATCTTCCTAAACAGGCTTGTCTTAAGTATGTGAAATTAAAAGAATGAATTATTTCTTTCCTCTGAAATGTTAAAGAGCAAATACATTTCTTATGTTCATCTTTATGCGCCTGTATTTATATCAATAATTAGTAGCTTGAAAAAACTTACCACAACCCAGGATTGAATAGTATTAAAAAGTGAGAAACATATAAATGCAAAGAAGCACAATTACAGTTGCTTTAAAGATTCTGTAATATTTTTATTTATAATTTATATTACATATGGCCATAAAGATTGCTTATTCGTGACATGAGATTAAAATTAAGAAAACTAGGTAACAAACATGATCTTTAACAAAATATTCTATTATGCCAAGGTATTCTATTATGCTTAACGTAAACTATTTTAAAAATATCACGTTGAGTCTGCTTAATATCTTTAATGTATACATATAATTGACTATAATTGGCTAGTCTGGTAGATATAATAACGATGATCTCGACGTATGTCTATCAACGAACATATTTCGTGGAACTCGCATACAATTTATTGAGTCTATAAGATACGAGGAAGAGATGAAGAAACGCTATTATTATGAAAAAATGCATGAACGACCTACAAATTGAATAACATGTAATTGGTACAGCTGCGAAATATTTGCAATTCCATGTTTTCCTAATAATTCGATGTCTCAATACATTCGTCAACGCAGCGATATAATTCTGCGTTGCAAGAACACAATGTATTAGACGAAACGTACATTGATTCCGTTGTATTTGATTAGTAATTTTAATGCACTTTACGGATATGGACATAAAAGATAAAGATATATTTCATTCAGTTATATATAAATCTGTCATAATTCGCGACCTGCGAAAATCACGATAATTTCAATTAACGTATTCTTTCTTACTTTTTGTTACATATAAGCGATCGTGAAATCTCATTTAACAGCAACATCCGTATTACGACGACGGAGAGCAAAAATCTCAAGCAAAAATACAACTACGATCTACAACGATTATTGTCAGTTTCCCAGAGAATTGAACGGCACGAATCGGCGATATGGCGATTTCACTTCAATCCCAGCAGCCACTCAGCCACGCCGAGATAATAGACGGTTTGTGCAATTCCGAACAACGGCGCTATGACAATCATTCGGCAAGCGCCGCCTTTGAAAAACGCCGTAGATCCCTCGTTTTTAAATGTCTTCCTACAAGCCGGAAGTAATTATTATAAGACCTTAGTATTATATACTTATTACGATTTGAGATATAAATGTGCCCGAATTGATAGATTATGTAATTTTGCAAACAACTAAACGAACGAATAAGCGGATATTTAATTCCAATGGACTCACGATATACAGTCCCATACTCCATTGTACGTTGGATCACCAGGTGCTTTTTTGATAACTTGCAGTCTAGTTTTGATTACGTCGAATGGATTCACCATTAATGCGGCCGTAGAGCCGGCGGCGCATCCGGCAAGGAATGAACACCAGAATACGGCTAATGAAGCGATATTGTTACTATTTAATCTTACATGTTCGTTAGGAACGATCGTGCATGACAATCAGTACATGTCAGTACTTACATGAACCGTCTTCCCGCTTTGGCCCGAGACCATTCAGTCTGGCGAACAGTGGGAAATAAATAACGGAAAATGTAACGTCTCTGAGTGCAGTGGCGCCGGTCCCTTGATATAGCCCCAGTATACCTCGCTTCCTAAATAGATCTTTCGTTAACGCCCAAGCGGATACCTTTGGCGCTGCTTTACCCGCTGCAACAGTAACGCGTTATACAATTTATCGCCATAAGCACAAGCGTAATAATTGTAAAATGGATACACATTTCTACGTTTTAGAGACCTTCGGCTCACGAGCAAATTGATTAATTACTTCTAATTTCCATTTATTATTCCCATACGTATACCGGAAAATTAAACGCTTTAATTAATTAATTAAATCTCACAGCTGTTTCAATATGCGTTACATTTCTGTCTCGATACCGTATACCCGTGTAAATTTCTAATTTCACAAAATAGTCGCCCATGGCAACATCATAAAAGCTGCAACAAATAAGAAGTGCGCGTCTGATGCTTGAAATTGCGAAATCGTTAATAACGCAATAACAACAAAGGACTTGGATGAATAGTCGCCCGTAAATAATCTCGCTGCGTTCGACAAGCCGCGAAGAAGACATCTTGACAAGTTATTGACTGTTTTTGTCACCTTCCTTAGCTGCCATGGCGACTCTGCCAGCGTCTTGCATTTGTATTTTAAGCAGTTCCATCGGAGTGGTAACGATTATTTGGCATGCTCCTGCCAAGCCACCGGCAAGCATTTCACGTTCTATTGGCAATTGTTGTCTGGACAACAGATTAAGAGAGTTCTGGGATCACGGCATATTGCAAAAGATCTTAACACACGAAGTAAGACTGGCATATGACTGGCTGGCCTTTGGAAAAACCGAGGTAAAACGCATTGTGGATTCTCGAAGAATTTTTCACAATTGACTGGTACGTTAGCAACAGATAGAAGTTTCATCGAAGTTGACCTTTCTAACTAAAGGCAAGTTTGGGCTCAAAAGTTTGTCTCAAAACTGATTTTCCTTTATCATCTCGGTTGTTGATCGTTAGTTAGCAATTCAATTGTGGATCATGATTAATTAACAAAATCAGGTTCTTGGATTTATCAAAGTTTTTGAGGATATGTAAAGTGTGATTATTTGAAATTCTAATTAACTTTAATAATCTTTCCGAAACAACTGTCAGAATGCCAATCTTGATATAAGGGAGATCATTCAATGCTAGTGGCACGATAAGCAATATATCAAACATCTTAATGGACCGCAGAGCATCAAAATACACTGGCAAAGAACGTAAACGAAGCAAACTGTTTTGATTTCCAACTTATTGATGATTCCGATAGCATGACGTGATATATTAATGAGAGCTGTTTATGAATAGACGAAAGTATCCGGTATATCAAAAGAATTACTTTAAATGAAACAAATGAGATGAGTTACAATTTGTAATTGTAAGCTAAAATGAAAAAATTGACTGCGTTATAGTTGCCAGCTGACATTTAACGAATTCTCAACAACTCTATTCGACTAATTCTGACTAAGCTTCTATATGTATTATCACTCTTGGATTGCACTAAAGAAAATATTTCGTAAGGAAGAAAAGGGGAAAGCAAAAATTACCCTGCTTTCGTCGATTGCTTGCAACTTGGTTAGCTAGTTACGGTTGTTCGCACCGTTTGCCAGGTCATTTAACTCGGAAATTACATTCAAACAGGTAGCTTCAGCTGTCTAGAATTACAGAATAATATATTTCAATATGTTTTACACCAATAAAAGATTCTCGCACAATTCTGGCATAATAGCGCGAGCCCAATTTCGTTTTCTTGCCTTTCTCGCGAGATACAGAATGAGCCATGCTCGTCGTTTTAAAATTTAATAATGCTCTGATCAATTTAGAATCAAGATCACAGAATTACAATATCTATGAAAATAACAAGTAAGAACCGAAAATAATCCATCAGTTTTTACTAAGGAAATTCATTCCAGAAACATTGTATACATATATACATATACGTATATACATATACCGTGCAGAATATACAATAATTCTGCAAATTTAATCATGAAAGTGTCAGACACTTCATAAAGTAAAAATTAAAACAAAAATGCAACTATTTTCAAGCTTATTACTGGACCCACAGCAATAATAAAACTATTCTTTTCTAGTTATTGATAATTTTTTGGTAGGTACATTAAACAAATATACACTTTTGTGTTTAATTTACTTGGAAGACAGTGTCGATGTTAAATGCAAGCAGTTATCGAAACAAATTAATAACAGTGATTAGGGACAAGGATAGATATACTCCAAGGTATTCTACATACAAATGTTATAATGCTGTATGACAAGATGCTATGATGCTTTATGATGCTCTGCTGATCAAACGATACAGCATTACATTACTAATTTTTGGGGCTTTCCAATTGTTTTTTCTTTTTAAGAAATGTCATTATACTTTCCACAAAATTAACTAAACAATATAATTAAATTTTGTATTTTAACAAATACCTTTCGGCATTAAATAATATTTAAAATCTGACGAATTAGGACAAAAACCTGATTTACGAAACAAATTTAGTGTATCAAAGGGAAATTGTAATATATTACAAAATATATATAATTTTATTAAAACAGAAAAACCAAAGAGATGTAACATTTCAAACCTTTATTCTTATCTATGTATTGTCTACTGTGCGTGCAACTTGCTCTGATCAATAACTCTTTGGCTTCATGCGTTGTTAATAACGTAATTTAAACTTGATATGGCTTCGTACACACACATACACTTGTTTATACCTTACTATTAATTAAAAATAGGAAATATATAGAATATTTAATTAAGCAAGTTAACGCGGTGTTGATTACAATATTTATAACAGTTTGACGCTTGCGTCATTTCAATTTAATGTGATAATTTAATCAATACTTTTCTTCATTTAAAATTAGCCAAGATATTAAATTATTTTTACAAAAACTAATTAGAAAGCCTGAGTTTTCAATAGATTTTATACCATTAATTTAATAGAAACTTTATCGCCTGAAATATATTTCATGCTAATCCACTTGCCATAAACTTTGAATAAATCCCTTCAAAATACATAAATTTTAAATACAGCAGGAAAATAATTGCTAGAGAAAATTAGAGTTTTGAATGGAAACGAAAAAGTGATACATAAGAAAAGTAACAAGTAACAATTTGTCGAAGAAATAAAAGGATACCATTGTTAAAAATATTATATAGGATGCTAAAAATTTAATTAATCCAATTTTAATTAAATCTATGGAATATGAGAAAATAAGTTGTTAATGAATACTAGACATAATGAATACATTATGACTGTCTTTAAAAATATTTTAGCATAATGCGACTAAACGATTCCCATGCCACTTCTCACGGATTAACCGTCGTTCTGACAATATTACACATACGAAGGAGCACATAACCACTAGCTTCTACCTCTGATAATAGAAAAAATACATTATATAATATATTGTTTGCAACATACCCAGGCCCAAGGGAAAGATAATGTCTAAATGTATCATTGGCAGTAAGCTTGATCGCTTTCTCGGGTGTGATCAATAATATATTTACAGCGGATCCCTTGTACATTCCAAAATAGCCCTCTGCCTTGTAAGTCTTTTTAAAGCAATCAAGCCTGAAAAGAATTATATATATTCGATTAGAATAAACATATCAATTTTGCATTTCGTCTCTTTTTCTTTATATCAAAATCTAGACATATATTTACTTTACGTTAAAAAAGAAAATACAAGAAAGTATACAGTACAATTAAAACGCTTTCAATGTGAATAATATAATAATTGCTTTACTTATAATTTGATTATTAATAGAAAAAATAATAATGTAATAATTAAATAATTAGGGTATTATTTTTTATTTGCACCGCATAATATCTGTGTTTAATAATTTTTTAAATAAAGTACTTGCATTGACTTATACATGCGTTCGCCATTCGGGCCAACAACCTGATTTTGTAATCTTGTTTTAACCAAATCGAGCGGAAACACCACGGATACTCCAATAATTCCGGCAATGCCACCGTTTATGATTTTTGGTATAAGTCTGAAAAACGGACAAGCTTACATTAAACACATATACGTATAATATATATTATTTTATACTAAAGTATTATATGCCTAAAGAGGGTGGAACGTATCCGTAATCTTACTTTTTTAACAACTTTATCTTTTCAGTTTTATTAGATAAAATTAAAATAAAATTGCTACGCTTTTAACTTAGCATATTCCAGTTTCAAATGTTTTTAGATCTGTTGTTTTTCAAGATATTACATTTTTTACAAATAATATTTTATGGGAGAAAGACGTACTTGAATTGCTCCGCAGGTTTCGGAGCTGGACTGTCCTGTGCCATAGTTGATGCGAATTAGAGTCCCGCACCTGTCGAATAAATTAATGGAATTAATAGAAAACGATATCAGTGATTTAATGTCAAGTTGTCGATTGGTAAGAAAAAGATGTAATTCTTTCTGTTGCATAATGGCAATGGTTTTAACTCCGTAAATACGAACGCGCGCAAGATTCCTTCAATTCATAGTGGAAAAACCTCCTAATGTTTGAGAAGGTATATTTATCTGCAAAAGTGAGGGTGACTTGCCAGTGCAGCGTCAGTTAAGCCGCAAACGTTAACTATGCCACTGCAAGGACGCGCTAATTCGTTAAACAGTAGTCAAAATATTGTGCCAAAACTTGAAGGCCGCTACATCACGTAAAGTAGTTTATTTCGCGGCGCGCCTGTCGGACAAATTGCGTTTTCTGGACAAAGATCAATGCGACATGTTCATCATATTATTGCTGCTCATCAATTTTTGACGATAAGACGTGATGCAATCGATAGGTCGCACGAGTGGGAATGAAAAAGGATGTCACGAAGTAGCACAAAATCCGAAATTCTTTTCCTCTCGCGCTATCTTCATTCCGCGATAATGAAAACTGAATTCTTTTCTTTTGGCTCTCGCCAGGTGGTCGACCTACTCGTGTATTCGCGTTTATTTCCCTGCGTAACTTCTATTTTCATTCCTTGTTTATTTTCAATATTGGAAGACTCCCGCGGACGATTATAATTCTTGTCAACGGGAACATTTTCAACTGCAGCAGCTTGACAGTGACTCATGCCTTTTCCGGAACCCGTTTTAATTGTGTATTTCGATACCATCGCGGTATCGCCTTGGAAACCTATTCTCTCCAAAGGCCACGATGTCCATTGAGTCGATCGCGCGCGTGGCCACAAGTTGACTTGTTTCGTTACACAGAATGGGCATTGACATCTTACAATAACGTAATCAACGTGACGCCAGACGAACAGAAATTGCTATCGGGCCGTATCGAAGACTCACACGTGCGCACATGTACACACACGCGACGAAGACAAATCGCCAATCTGCCGATTGTGAGCCACGCAAATTGATTTCGTTCTATCTGTCTCTCCCGATCTCTTACATAACGCTTCAGCGCTAGACAGAGTCGATATTACCCCAGCAAGTTTGTAACTTATTCCGAGCGTCCCGTTCCGTCTTCTCGAAAGAGAGAGAAAGGGAATTTAACTTGGAGGTAATTTCTCTGTAGGTATCTCTCGCGAGGCGCAGGTTTCTGCAAAAAGCAAGATGCAAGATAAAAAGCTGAAGCACTTGGCGGAAAGTTAAAACTGCATATCTCATTCTTGCGCTTAATTCAGCGTCGATAAAACACATAATTCTTATTTTACTTATGCTAAAGACACCAGTTGTGTTGTTCTAAATAAGATAGATATGTTTCTCTCTTCGCGCGATCTCATTTGTTAAGATTAAAGGGACAAATTTTCTCAAACGCAAAGGAGTAAGGGGAAGTTATCGGAATTATTATTATGTTATTATCTTATCTGTTCCAGTGGCTTGTGGCAGTACGGATAAAAGTGAGAATTCTTGAGTGACTTCGCCACATTTAACTCATTGAACGCCGATAATCGTCGTGAAATTATTTTAAAGATAACATCGACACGACGCGGCATTAAAACTTAAAAATATGTCGCAAACTTGATGAGGCAATTATCTTTTGGAGTAATTATGATTGTTAATTAAACTGTAAGTGTACGCGATTAATAATTATGATTATATACATAAAAACAAATACGAGTTGAATCGCTGAAAACTGATATCGCATGAAATGAAAGATTACTATTAATTTACAACAAATTTGCGTACAGATGGCCGATAGTCCATCCGAATCGATTTTCATTTCCCATCCCGGACGTACCGCAGGTGAAGTCTTACTGTGTCAAATTACGTTTGCAAACTGACAGATTCGGGAAATCGGATTTTCTCGCGTGTTGAAACAAAATATAGAGGAATTTCTTTATGTTAGAAAAATGCATAGAATATTCTATGTTTTAACCTACTTTTTAATTTCTTATGAATTTCGGAACAGACGATTTTTAGAACTTGACCTACTAAATTTTGATAGGATGAAATCTTGATGGATGCGAAAATAGATAAAATTTTATCAAATTTAAGAATCACGATCATTCGCCTTGCCGTGAGAAAATTGACGAGTGACCAAGGCTCCATTGTCCATCGCCCAGGGCATCGCGACTCGCGTGCACAAAGTCCTCACAGGTTATGTCAGAAACCAGGCCGCGCGAGTGACGATCAGCTGATCGGGCAACCGTCGACGGCGTCGACGTTCGTCGTGGCATGAAATGGTGCGATTGCGGCGAAACAAATCAAGTTCCGCCGGGGATTGAAAATAATCTGGCGCGTCCGACGCTAACGCGCTCGACCATCAGCGCTGTGTCAATTCTATTATTATTTTCAGCCTTCGGAGCGCGCTCGGAAAGATCGAATGTTACGCGGTCGTTCGATTCTTCCGAAGCAAATAAAAGGTAGCCCTTTTTCCACGGGAGAAAAGAACCGGCGCTCTCGGCGGAATCGGCGTAATCGGCGGGATCTGTAGCGCGCGAGATCGCGACTCGATGGGGGGAAAAATCGACGGAAAAATCCAACTTACCGGTCAGACGAATCCAATGTGCACAAAGTGGTCGTTCCGCCGTTCCGCTGTTCCGCGACCGATGTGACCCGTTGTTCCCGATTCTCAACGGGCGAGAGCGGAGAGGTGCAACCCGGAACGGCTCGATTAGCCGCGGACCACCGGGAGACTCTTTTCCTTCGCGTCGGCCGACTCCGATTCCGCGTGCATCAGCGACGACCCGTTGACGGCGCTTTTGACAGACGCTCCAAACATCTCGCGCGAGGCGCTCGCGCTCACGCGCGCGCACACGCAAATCTCGGCAGGCAGGCTCGCACCCGCCCCCGGGGCTGCTAGATTCGAAAATTCCTCGTTCCAATATATCTGAAATTAGCCCAAGGTTCGAACGTGCTTTCTCTTGCCGTGTATATTCCCATTGACTCACTTCTCGGGTCTTTTTACTGCACGTAGCACGTAGCACGGATTTAAACCAAATAGCGTTTTACCATCTCGAAATGTAGAGGCTACGTAGTTCCTACGTCCACATTAAAATGAACATGATGGCGTTACGAATCAGTACAATTTCAGAATGTAAAGAGAATTATTTTATCCTCGTTTAATAATGGCAAACCACAAAGATAAAACGATTCACTGTGTTACACAGTGTCGTCAAGTGTCTGTATACGTTGCTGGAAAGCACCCTTTGTGACGCGTTCAGAAACACCACCCGAGTGCTCCAGTGTATCCACGATGCGAGAAATTGGTCCAATTTCTAATATTCCATAAAAGCTGCAAGTTAATTGGTCCAAGTTCTAGCATCGCGGACACAGGCCTTTAGAGATACGTTTTTAAACTTGGAATTCAAAAATTACGATTTTTTACATTTTGGTTGATGCTACGTGTGATTGAATTTGGACGGGTATGTTTAGTATCAGCAGTATTTAAATATCAGGAGAACATGATCAGCAAAGAAGTGGCACTATCTGAATTTCCAAGAATTTCAAACTTGAAATCGCGTAAATCGAGAATCCCGAAAACTGAAAAAGTATCAGGAGCGCAGGATCAGCAAAGAGGTGGACTATCTGAATTTCCAAGAATTTCAAACTTGAAATCGCGAAAATCGAGAATCCCGAAAACTGCAAAAGTATCAGGAGCACAGGATCAGCAAAGAGGTGGCACTACCTGAATTTCCAAGAATTTTTCAGTATTTCCAAGAATTGCAAATCGCGAAAATCGAGATTCCCAAAAAACTGCCAAAGTATCAGGAGAACATGATCAGCAAAGAGGTGGCACTATCTAAAATTCCAAGAATTTTTCAGTATTTCCAAGAATTGAAATTCCGAGAATTTCAGACTTCAAATCGCGAAAATGGAGAATCCCGAAAACTGAAAAAGTATCAGGAGATCATGATCAGCAAAGAGGTGGCACTATCTAAAATTCCAAGAATATTTTAATATTTCCAAGAATTGGAATTCCGAGAATTTCAAACTTCGAATCTCGAAAATCTCATAAACCAAATTTCAATCTAATCTCAATCTCAACCCGTAGTCTGATACGGGTAGAAAGTCCAGCTTCATCTAGAAATTTCCTACATCCATGGTTTATGTTACATGTCGGTGCATAAAGCCTATCACACAATGCCAGGCAACAGGCAATGGGAATAGGGAATAGAATTTTTGACGCGTTTGATTGGTTGAACGAAAATTTCCGACGAATCCAACGCGTCAAAAATTCTATTCCCTATTCCTATTGCCTGTTGCCTGACATTGTGTGATAGGCTTCATGGTTTTCCACTGAATCAGCCAATCAAAATTTTTTACATTAAATCGGCCAATTAGGGTGACACGATCAAGGCAAGGAATTGTGGGCAAAAAGTAGTCGCGCGCGCATGCGCACGGCACTTTGCTCTTATCACTTGATCTGTCAACACAAGTTTACAGCTTTGCAGGTTACACAGGTGTCGTTTATTTGTAATCATTTATGTAAAAATGGGTGAAATATCAAGTTGGGAAGATATTGAAAACGATCGTAAGTTGAAAAGCCTGTATCTGCCAAATCAGAATTTATGATTACACGAATATCTATGTGGTTCACAAAACACATAAATTTCAGAGTTTTTCAAACAACTGCTGGATGTGAATTTCAAAAAGACTGACGTAGAGCCATTGTTGTCGGTGGCTCAACAATTAAACAAATTGGGACAAGGTACAGTTTAAACTGTTTTATTGTTTTAAAATAGTGAAACAGTAAACGCTGCTTCTAGCTATCGAGGTGCTGAATGCCGAGCTGCAAAGGCAAGTACTTGCGAATCACGAAGATTTACTATCTCAAGCAACATGGGTGGAAAAATTAGAAGGAGTGCTTTTTATAATGCAGTCTCATATACAAGTGAGTAAGAAAACGTTACTATCTGTTTCAACTTAATAAGCTGTACGAAATTAATAATATTTAATAACTTTGGTTTCAGAGCCTCTTGTCTGCAGTGGAGCGATTACGTGGCAAGATTATCGATCCATTTAACAGAATCGAAATGCAAACAATTGTATTAGCACGGCTTCACGAAACCTCTGATCTTCTGAGAAGAGTCTCTAGGATGCAACATTTATCGAAACGTTTAAACTCTCAAATGAGCAGCAT
Source organism: Vollenhovia emeryi (assembly GCF_000949405.1). NCBI lineage: Eukaryota > Metazoa > Arthropoda > Insecta > Hymenoptera > Formicidae > Vollenhovia > Vollenhovia emeryi. The sequence continues at coordinate 244,457 of NW_011967181.1, read as the reverse complement.
TACTCAAGGGCCAGATATTGTTAAAGCTGCTAATAGTCTGCACGAGCTTGGTATGTAATTTTTTGTTTTCTTCATCATGTAGTCTTGTATGAATGTACATTGTAAAATTTACAGAACAGTTAATGGCAGACACGGATCTTAATGGCTTAGATGTAATCGCGGACGACCAGCAGGCTATAAAGGCTCAGAGAGCTACAGTACAAAGAATAGCCACTCACACTCTAACGCAAGGTTTACAGACAATGGACAGAGCGAAGGTGTATAATTTTATTTTTACACAGCTAATAATGTTTAATCTGCACACGAAATCTAATGTTAATACAATTTTACTTTATTATAATTACAGTAAACTCAATAATCCGGCCGCTTGTCGTGACTAGTTTGTTTTTTATTTTTGGGTGGAATATAGTATGGACTTATATATTTTATAATTATTATTATTAAAAATTATGTATTTTTAACATATTGTTTAATTCAAATTTTATGTTAAAAATGAGTATGTTTGTAAATTATATATTCTATCCACTTTGTTACCCTAAATAGAATAAGAACTACTAAAACTCGCTGATGTTGAATTGCTATAAAATTTTCATGCACTCTCAGTAATCCGACATTATCATAAATCTGGCACATTTTTACGCGAGGCCGCGTCAGCGAGAGTCTAATAAATAATATATGCACTAATGTATACGTATGGACAGGTGAGCACAGCTGTGCAGGTCTTTCAAAACTTGGGAATAATAGGCAGCGCCGTAGACACAACTATAGAATCTACCTTGGCTGACATAGAAAGAATTTCCACAGAATCGTTAGACGTATCCTTGGTGACAAACCAGGATTTCGGGAAACGCGGAGCACCTGGTAGAGCTGCAATTCCATCGCCCGGTTCGTCAGGAAATTTACGGACGAGAATATGGGAAAATCTCGAACGTCTTTTCCAAGATACTTTATATACGCACTGTCTGCAAGTAAATAGACAACGTACAATGTGCATTTTACTCATTTTTAATTCAGTCATTTTCAACCAATGCTACTTTATATTTAGATTGAATTGCTGCAAAGAGTATTGTTGGAGCACCATACGCAGGGGTTTCACGATTTATCCGAGAAATTTTGGGATAAAGTAAACGCTGTTCTTGCGAAAGTCTTAATTGAACGTGCTCAAGGTAAATTATAAATATATATATATTCAATTTTTGATTTAAAGAAATTTTTAATCAAGGGTCTTGTAGGATCATCGTTTGTAAAACAAGCCCTCGAAGGAGAGTATCCCAAATTTTTAAGAATATTTCTAGACTTGAGTAAACGCTTAAAAGAGAGATCTCACAGTATCGGGATTTACAGTATCGAGTAAGTACATCTCGTAATACAATATAAATTGACGTAACTACAAGCGAAGCTCAATATTAATGTATAAGTTTTTAATATAGCCACAATGTTTTATTACCATTTGAAAATGCATATTTATCGCGTTCGGTCTCTCGACTTTTGGATCCAGTTCACAACATGTTTTCTGGAGAAGGTTTACCGACTCATGACGAGATCGACAGTCTCATACGTATGATTACAAAGTAAGTCTGGCATGTTTTCTACGCACGTATCTTATTTATTGAAGAACATCATAGCAGAGGTACATATTGTCTAGTGAACTGAGCGTATCACTGGTGGATGATGGACTCTCGACCGTGGTGTCACGAAATGTGGGAAAAGCAATAAGACTATTCTGCTTAAAATGCGAGCAAAGTGTAGTGACCGGCGGTGAGGCCAGCCAAGTAATCGATTCCCCTACTACTGGTCAACAAGCAAATGTCACGCTCGCGAATCTTCTTCATTATCTTTCTAGCCAGACAAATCGCGTGATAGCTAATCTGGCGGGAGGCTTACCTTCGGAGGGAAGCGTTGTCATTTCCACGGCGCTCAAGGAAACTGACGAGTTAACGAAGAACTTGCTTGCGCCGTTGTTAAGTTCTGTTAGCGATGCAATCGAAAGTATTATTTTAACGATGCACGATGATCCTGAATTCAGAGAGTAAGTTCTTATTTCTTTAATTTTCATTTTCGTCTGACGATCTCAACACATGGATACTTTGATTACATAGCACAAGCAGTCCTCTGGGCAAGGAAATTGGCTGTTCTCTTTACATGCGTGAACTGCAAGGCTTTATCTTACGATCCGTGAATACATTCTTACTACCGTACAAAAATCAAGTGGTTGTAGCTGAAAGGTAAGCTACTTTGTTTCTCCTTGTACGTCGTTTATCGGTAACCAATTATTAAATGGAACATGATATTGTTAAAGTTGTAAAGCTGTCGCATCGAGATGTATAGAGTTATTTGTACGTCATGCTTGCTTGCTGAGACCTCTGACTGATTTTGGAAAAGCGAAACTTCTAGTAGATTTCGCTCAGGTATGTCGCTTTTACACAAAACGTATCGGGTAGATACATGTGAGACAGATTGAAAGTTTTAGATGGAAATAGCCGTGACGCCGTTATGCCGTGGTGGCCAGATGGGTCTGCTTGAGCAACAGCAATACAGAGCTTTGCGAGCGTTAAAAACTTTACTTCCTCTCAGTCCCGAGGAGATGGTGGAAAAAATTCTAGAAGGGCAAGGAGAGAGTAGTGTATCGCCGTCCCTTATTCTTCTGCATTTGTTTTCTGGCGCGCCGCCTGAACTAGCGTCACCGCATCAGGTGAGATGGAATTCGTCAAGATGAATTGCTTTTATAGAGATTGTTAGAAAAGAGACGATTACATTTGATTTTGAAAAAATTAACAAAATTTTATATTTATTGCGCAGATCGCCGGATGGTCTGTAGGCAGATTATCTCAGTGGATGGACAGCCATCCGAACGAAAGAGACAGATTAGCACTATGTAGTGGACCATTGGAACGTTATCAGTTAACAGTCCGTCAACAAAATCTTCCATCATTTCATCCTCTCTTCCCACATATGATGAAATTAGCTAACTTGAGAGAACACTCGAGTCAATAAAATGTGCACTACACATAAATATATTTAAAACATAGTTGCTAATATAAGCATATTTTTCAAATGTATATCAACTGTAAAGTTTGAATTTTAAGTTGTAATTATGTATGTATACATACGAGTATGTGTATATGGGTATATTATTAAAATATTATTAATATATGTTGTAGGTTTATTTGTATTATAAAATAATGTAACGTTTTATAATTCAATCGAACAAGTACGATAAATCTATATTTAAAAACGAAGCACTGAAGATATTTTAACGTTGTACATATTCCATAATCTTTCAAAATACATTCTTTTGCAGAAGTACAGCCCTACCATTAACGTAATGCTTATCGTCATAGTCCAACCAGATTTACTCTTGGGACTAATCCAAGTTGCCGGTACACCGATATTATCTTTCTTATCGATCTGCAATATAGGTAAAAAATACAATAACTATTGAATAGTAAGAAAATTATATTTAGGCTTTATATTAGCTTTATAGTACGATACCTCTTGAGCTAGTTTTTTTAATTGTACTATCTCATTTTTTAAGAGTTTTAAGGTTTTTTGTGTTTTTCTTAGTTCTTTTTCGTATTCCTTTCTTTTCACAGGTGACAAAACGATATTTTCACTTGCAGCTTTCAGCAAATTATTTTTGATGTACTGGAAACTGGACGATATCACGCCAATCTGCTTTCTTGCATTTGATAACGATAGTACACCGTTGTAAATTCTGTAACCATACGTATACAATTATCGCATATAATATTAATTTTGTTTCACACATATCTCTAGCAAAATAATACAAGTATAAAACATACGTGTATGACATAATTTTTCTAATATTGCCAAAAGTATCTAAACGCCATTTCTTGCTATGGAAATTTTCAAGATTTTCTAGAAATTGGTCTCTGTGAACAGTAATATCAATTCCTAAGCGACAAAGATCATCTTCACTCAATTGCAAGAAAGTTTTAATATCCATTCCTCGGAATAAACATCTGTATTTTTCCAAACCCATTCCATACAGCATCACTGATACATCATAATCTAAAGCTTCCTTATCTCTGGGATATAAATTTGGAAATAAATCTTGCCAAGTTGTTATTTCGGATTTCTCGTCAGAGATAAACTCTTCGTCTTCTTCGTCTCCCTCCAATAGAGCAAGTATCTAAATAACGGGAAAATATTGAAAAAAAATTTAACGATGGAGCCAAGATGTCAATTACCTCGGTGAATCCTTTGATTTCTGCGATCTCCTTGGCAGATGAATTGTATATGTCTGCCAGCGAAGTATTTGCATTATGCGCCAAAAGAATTCTGACATTATCAGGCTTATTAGCTGTAGTAGCATATATCAATGCCTATAATCAGATTGAGAATTTAGGAGTAACTTTAATAGTGCTTAATGACGTTAAAAACTTACAGTTTTTCCATCACTGTCACAAGCATCAATGTTTTGTACATATTTTATAAGCTCGATGACGAATTCCGCGTCGTGTGACCTACACGCATACATTAGAGCCGTTTCTCTGTAAGAATTATAAATGTTAGTACTCATCGAATCAAGTTAGTAATACACTGATAATGATCTGTACTTATCGCACAGACATTAATTCCTACATTTTCCTCATCGTACGTCATATTCAACTTACCTCCGCTTATTAGTAACGTTTGCATCAGCTTTTGCTTGTATTAAAAGCTCGAGACACTTGAGAGATCTTTTTGTTGTTCCCTTCATGGAATTACATAGTGCCATGAGAGGCGTAAATCCATCTGCATAATTTGGCCATTGTACAAATCTTATGTTAAGCTCCGAGTAATGAACAAAATATCATCGATCCATACCTTTGTGCTTATTCGGGTTTGCGCCATGTGCCAAGAGATACTCTGTGACTTCTGGATCTACCGACGAAGTCGCGTACAATAATAGAGTCCATCCAGTGTTGAGATACTTATTGATGTCGATGTCATGTTCTAGACAAAAACATTTGGTGTAATAATCTCTAATTGATAATAACAGAGAAAGTTACTCATTTTTTCCACGGGTAAAATTATGACGCTTACGTTCGAGATATTCCTCTATCACTTTCAACTCTCCCATCGTACACGCTTTCACAAGGCTATCCTCGACGATACTTTTCTCATCGTGTACCTCGACGGTCTTCGCCTCATCTTTCCTCGAGTCCTTCCACGAAGTATAGTTAGTCTTTTTAACGGCAGGCTTTCTCTGTCGAAGGAACGCGATGAAATTGTAAGGAAAACGTTGTCACATGTGAAGAAAAATTGACGCGTATCTGTGCAATAACCGCACCTCCTCCGCGGGAAAGAAGACGTCATCGTCGTCGTCGTCGTCCTCGTCGTCGGACATACCAGCGGGCATCAAATTGTACTTTGACATCGCTACGACGATCGAGAAGGTGTGCAGAAGACAATTTTTGCCACGATTCCCTCAAGTCCTCTCGAGAGCGAACCTCTCAAGGTCTGAAAAACGCCGAGAATTGGCGGCAAACCGGCCGCCACGCGTGCGCTGTGCGCGCGTTTACTTAACTGGCGTTTGTTTACGAAAGTCCGAGACAAAGGCACCGAACGGAGCAGGAAGAGGAAAGGAAAGGGTATCCGATGTCAACAGGCCGCTAGACTGGATCGATCCGATATTACTGGATATTACCGTGGACTTCGCTGTCTCGCGTTGTCTCTCGATATTCTTGGAGGTTACCTCGACCATGCCTCGACGCTGCCGAGATACGATAGAATGCGGACCCACTGCGTGCGAACGGGCTAGAAGCGGTTAGAATGTGGTGGTGGCGCAATGCCACGGTTTCCCGCCGATTGTCATTGATTGTTGGCCAAAAGGCTCACCGCGATCGTAACAATTATTTCGGGATCGTAACACAACAACGTAACGTTCTCATTGTTTGTTCAGCTCTGGCAAGAGTGCCCGCAGCCAAGTCTTGCCCGGTGGCTCTTCAACCTGTACATCCGCCAAGTGAGTTTAGTTGAATATTTCCAAGAATCCCGTCGGAAATGGGGAAGTAAAACGGGCGAAAGCGACGAGTGCCATTTTTCTTGGCTTGGTATGTATAGTAAGCAAGTCCCTGTTTCAAACGTTAGAATATGATGAGCTTGGAGTTTTCTCCACTTTCCAAGACAGTAAAGATGTTTCGAATGCACAAGTAGTGAATTTTGCCCAAGTTGCCTGGCGGTGTGGCGCGACAGTTATGTTTTAATTGACGCAGAGATGGGTCGCAGCGTGCTCGTGGCGATCGATTTCGATCACACCATCTGCGACGACAACACCGACGTGGTGGTGCAAAACTTGTTGTCGGACGAGACAGTATCGGCCAAGGATGTGCAGAATCTGCGGAAGTCCGACGGTTGGCTGGCCTACATGAACAGGATCTTTGAGCTGCTGCACGAGAATTCGGTGGACGCGAGCCAAATTGCGGACGTTATCGCCGGCATACCCGCGGTCGTGGGGATGGAGCAGCTTCTCGCTTGCCTGCGCGCCAACGGCCACGAGATCGTCGTAATCAGCGACTCCAACAGCGTGTTCATAGACTGCTGGCTCAGGAACAAACGACTGGAACGCGCGGTGTCGCGCGTCTTCACGAACCCAGCCCGATACGACGACGACGGCAGGCTGAGGGTGGACGCGTATCGGACGCAGCACGCGTGCCAGATAAGCGCCGTCAATCTCTGCAAGGGCCAGGTGCTGATGGACTATATTCAGGACAAACGCGAGCGAGGCGAGAGCTACGAGAGAATTGTCTACATTGGCGACGGGAGGAACGATCTCTGCCCGATCTTGCGTCTCTCGGAAGCCGATCTGGCATGTCCGCGTAAGGGCTATCCGCTGCTCGATCGGCTCAACAAATTACCCACCTCCGTGTCGACGAAGGCGAAAATTGTCCCGTGGCAGGACGGTACGGAGCTACGGCGCAACTTGGAGCAGTTCATAGAGCTTCGTTAGATACGTCGCTCTTCTCAATTTGCACAGTTGGATTGTCCGCACCTTGCGTTTCGAGTGCGTCATTCAATAATGAAATTTCCTTTCCTTTTCTTTATTTTATGGCGTGTCAACTACATTACATTACAATCCGGAGATAATATTTCACTAGAAAACGTAATAAACTTGACATTGCTGATTACATGTTTGCGTACACACAGGGTATCTCGGAACTAATGATACCGACAAGAAGAGGATCGCTCTCTTGTACCACCAGTTCTGATTGTGAAACACGGACAGACACACAGGCATACATAAACGTATATACATACAAGTAAGTTGTAACTGTATTTTAAAAATAAAATTGGCAAATTGAATTAGATTTAGATAATTGTAAATCCTGACATTTAAAATGCGCTCGCGACCGATCTTAGTAAATTTCGTTAAACAAGCTTGGCAGCGATTTAATAAATTTGCTATTGAAGCGAGCAACCTGCGCGAGTTTGAATCGGAAACGCGCGCGCGCGCGCGCGATATCGTTTTTCCCCGGTTCGATACGCGGCGAAACAACTTGTCGATATGCAATTATGTAAGTTGCGCGCGCATTGTTAAGCGCGCTGGCGAGGAGGTTAAGTTGGGCTCGTGACGTACGCACAGTACTTGCGTCCCCCGATGTTAATTGTTGTGCTACGTTACCCGTTGCTGGTCGCTGTCGCGAGCGGCGGCGAGAACCGGAGGAATCCGTTCGCGTGACCGATGTGCTCGCTTCCGTGACGCTGGTAAAGCCCGTTCCAAGGGGCATCCGCGGCTTATCTCGGAACCCTCCGACGATCCGACGCAGTCTGCATAGCGACCGAAATTCCACTCGCGATAAGTGATAAGCGCACAGTAAGCGACCGCCTATCTATGCGTACTCTTACAAATTCATACACTTGGCATATGGGCACTATCACAATATTTATTGTAACAAGCGTGGAATATTCTTGAGTATAAAGCGCGATTACTCCATTATACCTACTTACTTTATCCGATACGCGGGATACTTTGGTTACAAATTATGGTACGGCCGATTAAAGTGACTTCGCGATCGGGTTTAACGCCTTTGCGCGTTAAGAGAATATTTCTCACTCGTATTATCACCTCTCTCTGCCATCGGTGCAACAGGTATACGCCAAAAAGGGAGTAACTTGCAATATTTTTAACAGGGTAAAGCTTACAGTAGTTTACTGAGAATCCATACCTATACTACTAACATTCTGCATTTTAGCTGTTGAGCACTGCTTGTCGGGCCGGATGTATCCTGTTCTCTTTCGTGCCAGCGTCACCACAAGCCTCTTGAATTCTGATTATATTTATATTGAGAGCATTTCTTACGACGCCGAAGGAAAGGGCGCTTAAGAACGTGGCGTCGGTTAACCATTGAGGCGCACTGGTGCACGAGTACACTCGCAGTAGAGTCCCCAAGAAGACCGGCGTCCAGAGGACTACGCACAAAATTAACGATAACTTGATAGTACTGAGCGTTCTTACCATGCAATCTATCTCTAAGGCTAGACTTTGATTTTCCCTGCGACTCTCACGATCCTTTTTTATAGCACCCATGTCCGTTCCGCTGTTTCCTGATCCCTGTGGCGCGCCGGGTTCCTCTTCTGAATCTTGACGCCGAGTCTTTTTGTCACCCGTGGAAGAAAGGTCGGTTTTCCCTCTTAATGTCTCGAGTGTACTCTTACACATGTGCTTTCCCCGCATTTGTAGGATACTGGCGAGCAGAACCGGCAGGAAGTATATCGCGAAAGATAATACAAACAGCTGCAGTTTTAAGAACTTGGTCGAGATGAGGCACTCGTTGCTCATATGCAGCAAACTACTCTGCCTTGTCTCAGCATTAAGGTAGCGATTGTCGTTTTCGTCCGAGAGCAGTTGCTTCATTGAATTCGGCTTCCTCCTCGCAATGTAATTCTTAAGCTTGGGACGGCTCGCCGAGCGGTTGTAGTGATTTTTCGCTGCCGAAAGTACGCTGGCGGCTTGAATACGCTTTATTATCTCGCCATATATTTGATTGTCGGAAACGAATGTTGCATTTTGCCCGAGGGTAGCCGTTCGAGTCGCGCTCTCCGCCGTACTTGCCAAATTCGTCTGCGCGTCCCCTTGAAAATCGTCACCCTCGTTTTCAACCGATATTCCCGACACGCTGCTCCCGAATGTAGCTGCGTCCAATTCTGCCGACGCATTTTTCGACACGTCGTGGAATAACGGTATTTCCCAATCTCGAGTTAAATCTACATTATTACTTGTGGATGAATTGTGGACGCCTGTATCCTGTTCTATTGGCGTATCATTTGGCTCTCGGCCTACACTATTAATATTTGTAATACTTTTTATATACTTGATTATATTATTTGTGAAAATGTACTCCGTCAAGTTTGCGGGCTGAAGAGTATTAAGAAAATGTGTGGTTCCGATATTTTTGGTAGAATTGCGCCTATAACTCAACGCATTTCTAATGATACTCTGAACTCTAGATACAACGTCATCTATTTCTGCGTTATTTGATTTGGACTCGTTTGATAAATTTTCATCCAGGAAATGATTATATTCCGGCAGGTACGCAAGGGAGTCGATTATGTTGAGACTGTCATTGGTGTCAAAAAGTGTATTAAAGTTGTTGATTGGAAAATTACTGTGAAATACGCATTCGAGGTCCTCCGTATGTTCAACGTTGCTCATATCGCTGTATTCGGCGAAATATACAATTCCCACGACGAGAAACGGCACGAGCCAGTGACTCATGACGAGGAAGCCGGTCGGCCTCTTGGCGTCTTTCAATCTTGGAAATTTCGAGGTCTCCACAATCCCCTGTACGCTCCCGGTCTTCACGTTAACGCTGTCTCCTTGTGGAGACGCCGCTTCCTGCTCACTCTCTCGGCGTGTGACTTGAATCTTGTTCGGTTCAAGTTGAATATTTCTCAGTGGTTTCACTATGTCGGCGCATCGTTTCTTTATACATGCCGCATTGAGATTGCACTGTACAGCAAAGGTCAGTGAAGATACAAACGCATTTGTCAGAGCGGCGAGAAGAAGCCCGTATTGCATAAGTATGTCTTTCATGCCACACGTTAAAGTAACATTGCGATCGACCTCGAATGCCCCGCGTAGACCATGAGTCTGTAAGAATGGAAATCGGTAATCCTCTTCGTTCGTCCACGCAAGGTTGGGCGCATCGCTGTCGGTGCTGTTCTGCCAGTTGTAGCTCAATCTCATCCCAGTCTCGATATGATTGGCGACCAGTATAATAGCCGTGAATGCGGCGCTTAGGACGTCAGATGCCGACAGAACGTGGAATGGCGATGTCCTCTTGCGTTTACAGCCTTTCCACAATAGAACCACAAGCGCGACAAAGCTGGACAGTAAGAGCGTGTAACCTGTTGCGTCTAGCACCGTCGGATGCATACTGTATGCGGTGGTATATATCTTGCTCGATGAAAAATATTTGCTCTATTCACCGAAGGCGATTACTTGTAAAACTGCCACACCTTGAGATCGATACAAGCGGACTGAGTAAAGCACTTGTTATAAGCATATGGGTACTGCATATCGGTACGTATGTGGGTACCCAGTTGGTTTGCTCAACGTAGCTGAAAATTAACTGTACAGACCGATAGCGTATGAGGGCATAAAATACTTATCAATGTAAACGTCGCTAATGGTTCATCTATACTCTTACTGTTGTGAAATTTTACCGTCATTCATCTTAATTAATTACATGACGAGATTGGTCAACGAAGTAACAGAGTGAGAAATATAATAGATGGAACATTTAACGAAAGCTAGCGCCTTGGGTGACGCGCCAACGAGTCGCATTAATTACATCTCGTTACAGTTTGCCATCGACATGTCTGTACGCCGGAAAAGCGATCCTTGTATGATTCAGCGGATTTGGGATACGATAAAAATCACGGTACATCAAAGGAGCTTACCTAGTAATGACCGTATGGTACGGCACATGGCTCGAGTTTACGGCTTTACAGAACAAGAAGCTCAGGAAGAGCTGAACAAGGCGGTCGAGGATGGGCTCGTCCTATTGAAGAAAGTGCCAACGAAAAGCGGCGTCGAGCAAGAGAGTTACAGACTGCCGTCGGTGGACGTATTATCGCAGGACGATAATCACGATTGGTACTGTTGCAAGTGCCAACGAGCAGGTGCGGTCGAATGCTGCGAACAGTGCTGCAGGGTCTATCACTCGGAATGCCACGGACCCAGCAACATGAAATTACAGATTTGTAGCTTTTGCGAGGTAAACCTCTCAACATATCGCGTTAACATTGATATCTTGTTAACGGTACGAATTATGTTACAGAAAATAAATAGCGACGTGTATCCCGACAAGGTCGAGCTCAATCATATTCTTAATTTTACGTGTGGCCATCTAAAAGCGAAATTACCGCCGGAGATTACAAATCGTACCATCGTCTTCAACAATGATCCGATCGTTACACCACCCAACGGCTTTTCCGGACCGACCTGGGTGAGCGAGGGTGAAGACGCGTGGCGGCCAGGAATTCTCATAAAGCGTCACATGGATCTGGCGATAATGGACGCGAAAACGATCAATAACGAGTACAACAACCTCGCCGAATTTGAGGCTGATGCACATAATATTCTACACAACATCATGATATATCACGGAGGTAAGAGACTCGCAGCTCGACACATCTTCTTCTTTAAACATCTCGTTGTCTTGTCGCTCCAGCAGTTAATAGCGTGATAGCGGACATGGGACGTACCATGTATCAGGACTGTTGTTACGACCTTCAGGAGATACGTCGTTGTGCGGATTGTTATCGCATATCGAACGAAAAGTCGGAAAAAATGTGGTTCTGCATACCGTGTAATCCCGCTCATCAATTGGTCTACGCCAAGCAAAAGGGATACCCATATTGGCCGGCAAAAGTCATGCAAGTTAACGGCAATGTATATGATGTGCGGTTTTTCGGAGGTCATCACATGAGGGCTAATATCGAGAAAGTTTTTATTCGGCCAATCTCTTCCACGTTACAAAGTTTACAGGTGAAAATACTCTCTACTATTCGCTCGGTATTGTAACACCGCTAAGATTCACTTTATTCCCAATAATATCACGATTGCGAAAAGGAGACAATTTTAAGAAATCTATTTAGAAACTGTTATACTTTCGAAAAAGAAGCACTTTTGCAATTGATACAAAAATATTTGTTCTTTTTTTCATGTAACCAAAAGCGTTGTCTCTTGTAGATAAAAAAATCAACGGCTTGGAACAGAGCTTTCGAAGAGCTGAAGCATCATCAGCATTTATTGCAAAAGTTGGGAAAAAATAAGGAAGATAACTCAAATGTAACAGAGGATCCTACGCCTGCGAAAGTTCGAAAATTGGAATCGTCGAGTTCGAAAAGTACATCGCACGGTTCTAATTTGTCAAAGCAGCTGATTAAAGATTTAAGAGTTAGGGTCGAACGCTTGAGTTCGGATGGCAATACTGAAACGCAAAATGTAAACGATGGGGCGGATAATAAAGAAGACGTTGCAAAAACTAACGCCGAGAATGAAGAAAGACAGGTGCCTCATTTACCTGTGGCGGAAGATGAACCCGCGAGAGAAAGCATAACAAGCACGTGTCCTCAAGGTTTAAAGAAGGAAGGCTCCCAAGAAGATATGGTTACATCTAGTTGTCAAGAACCGAGATCCAAGTGCGTTCTTGTACAAACTGAACAAATTCAAACGGACGGGCTTCCCGCCAAGGTGAATGTTCGGCTCAGTCACGTATTTCGCTATACTATCCAATTACTTTTCGACAACCGTACACTTACAGATCAAAAGAGAACGCAGAACTTCGGAACAGCCAACGACAACGGCGCTGGAAAAATTGCGCCGTGAATTAGAACTTGAAAAGTGCAGAGAATTAGAGAGACTGCAAGCGGAGCACGCCAAAGAATTGCGACAATTAACTGACAGACATCAGCAAATCGTATCTGACATCAAAAAGAAACAATGGGTAATTCACTTTCGTGCCTTTCCGATTTCTTCTTTGAAAAGTATACTATTCTTAAATATCTATCATTTATTCTAGTGTTACAATTGCGAAGCTGAGGCGATATATCATTGTTGTTGGAATACCGCATACTGCAGTACAGACTGTCAACAGGTTCATTGGCAGCGTGAACATAAAAGGGTATGTAGGCGTAAGCGCTAATTCAAGTGACGAATATAAACGAGTCCAATCATGTATAAGAAAGCATTCAAAAATTAAGAAGAAAAATTATCTATACATATATAATACGTATCATAGATATATAGGATGTCTCGAACAAAAGTTGTACAGTTTGGAAGAGGACAAATATGATAAAATTCATGAAACTGATTTGTTCCCCTGCCAACTCTGCAACTCTTTCATCCGAAGTTTTTTTTTCAAACACATTTTCTTCCCGAGAGACAGAGATCATTGCCCTGATAAGATTAAAATAAATCACCCTGTATATAGGTACGTATAATATATACATGATATATAGGTAAATATATAATATATACATGTGGAGAGGTGCAAGCACCTTCCAAATGGTAAAGAATTAAATGTTCTCCATTTGTTTATCTGGACGCTTTTATGCACACTATTATTGTATATATGTGTGAATATGTGTATATGTACGCATGTATACAGTATCCCAGGAGTATGCGATTTAGAAATAAAATTGAACAAGATTGATAATAGATTTCATATCGCAAAGGAAACTTGCAAATTTGAGAGAATCATGTGTAATAATTGAGAGAAAATAAGTAAAATTGTCCGGCTTAGATTAATCAATGACTCTAAAAATAAAAGTGTATTTCGAATAGGTATGCATATATGTACACATATCTAGAGGTTAACCTGTAGGAGCACGTTAATATATTCTTGACACCAATTCGATATGCCTTTGTAAACTTCCTCTCTAGGAAGGACTGTTATATGTACACGCAGATCTTAATCTTAAAAGACTATTTTTACTCGTATCATGCAACATAACAAAATAGTTTCTAAATAATCATAGTTTTATACTTATTGATATTTATATATATTTACGCAATGGATTCTGGCAAGAAAGGACGATTGTAAGATTATGAAGATAATTCGTGAGTTACGCATAGATTTGTTAATCGTTTTGATCTATTATTTTTCTAGATAAGTTTTAATTATACATACAATACATTAATAACAGATTTTAACGTCTGTCAATAATTATGTGTATATTGTTATCCAGTCATTAATTATCAGTTATTCATCATATTTATATGTATATATATATCTTGATATATTATATCTTTATAATTCTCATTTTAATCTTTATCAGACTGAAATATAATTTCCTTAAACAGAAACGGTAAGTTGCACAGAAACATCAATATATTTATTTCATGATTTATGTAACAATCTTCTGAACAATATACAAGATGCCTTTATATATATGTATATGTTGTATCTAACGCACACTACAAAATCTCATTTGATATAGCTGTTGCACTGTATGCGGTAAATATTTTAATAAAATAAAATTATTCACGTTTATATACTGAAAGTAATTGCATAAAAGTTATGTACGATACATTTCTTATTATTTATATTTTTGATTACTTATTTATATTTGTACCTAAAATTCCTATAATAGAGACTTATCTATCAAACACTCATATTATTATGGCATTGCTGCTACATTACAGCAAAACTCCATAGGAAACAATTTAATTGCACAGTCACATTTTTATTTGCAGCAACGATTTAGCTTGCTAATGGCAAATTGAACTTAAGTTAAAATTTCGAGTTGTGAAAACTTAAAAAAACGTAGTATAAGGGCACATTGTATGAATATAAGCCGTTCAATAGGAAAGATCCTTGACTAAAGTTGAAGAAACGTAGTGACGAATAAAAGATATCGTTGCAACGATTACTAATGATCATGTTCAAGTCTCTTGTGTAGCTTTGACTTCCCTGCCGACTACATCTAGGGCCATTTTACCTTTTCCTGCCGTTTCGGTAACTTGCACATATCCAGTGGTATCTATAGCATTTAAAGATAATCGTTCCAGCAACTGTAATTCGGACGGTTCCAACTTTTCTCCAAGTTGCCTCAAAGCGCTCAATATCTCTCCCCGTTGGCGATCCGCGGCTTCTTTGTTCAATTTGCCTAGTTTAACGTCTCGGTCTATTTGCGAGAGGCGTTCCTTGAGTCCAGCAGGTTCTCGCTTACCAAACATTCTTATCACAGCTGGGGTCTGGAAGGCTGCGCTGATAGCTGCTTGGGTTGCCTGTTGAGAATATACCAACAGACCACGTAGAAACACCCCTTGTACACATATCGCTGTGATTTCTCTAGGATGGACAGATCCAAGGGAAATTATATTTAAAAGATCTATACCAGTTGCATCGCTCCAAGTTCATCGACTAGAGTCATATTTCCAGATATCATTCTTTGCAGGCTCTCGTTAAATTCACGGAGTTGCTCCATAGTGTCCTCCTTACATTCCTGATAATCCGTCTCATCTAGAGTAACCCTGTTGACGAGACAATTGGCATGACTCAAAAACAGAAATATTTAAAGACGTTCCAAGTGACGCCTAAAAGGAACAGACGAAACCTGCAGTCTTCCAGATCTTCCAACTGCTGCACAAGTCGATCCAACTGTTCCTCCAAATTCTTTCTGAGCCTGTCGGTCTCTGCTTTTCCGTGAGAACTCATTTTCGACGAGTCGAGCGACGAGAGCGTACGACAGGAAGGAAATTGTATAGGTTAGATTAAAAGAATCGAAATGTACAATCCCTCCTATCGGACAATGTACGTCGTAAAATATTAGTTGGTTTCAAGAAGAGAAAATTTTCTCGCTCGCTCTAGAGCACTTTGGCGTCACCGCAAAATACAAACTGTTAGCAACGTAGAAAACTCGTGCGGAACGTATACACGTTTTTTTTTACAGTAATCTCTCGATCTTCGAGAAAACTAGTATTTACCATTAGAACGGGATGCGGAAATGAAGATAATATTGCAGTTTTAAAAACCGGCCTTCGAAAATATCCGAGTCCTGTAAAGTTTCTCTGTTTAGAGCTGCTCGGCAGACACGTTCGAAAGCCTCGTCGCACAGCGCGAGAGTCTGATCCAATCGAGTGGCACATTCCGAACGGCCATTGGATCGCGGGCATCAGATCCCGTTTGCATTCATCTATTGCGAACTTGGCTTAGGACAGGACGGGACGGGACGGAACGGAACGGAACGGAACGGAACGGAACCAGGGCAGCACTGGCGGTAGTCGAAGCGAGCGAGCGGTCGAGTACGCGTGATAACGGCATTACGAGTTGGCGGCGGCGTGGTTCGCACGTATTCCAAGTGTTGCATCCCGCTGATCCGACGTCGTTGCTCCGTCCCCCTCGTTGGCTGGCGCCGGCTCGGTGATTATGCGAAGAGAGGTCGCGCGCAAGCGGAAGGTTCCTCTCTCTGTTGTGCGGACGGGCGAGCGCACGTCGCGGGGTTACCGCGAAAAACGAACAATCGCCGCGCGTACGCCCGATAGACGGACGGCCGTGAATACGTGGGAGAGCCGCGCGCTGGCCGCGGAAGCGCGCTCCGTACCTACGTGCACGCGGCATCGTCCCCGTCGAGCGGTCGAGTGAGCGCGGGCGTGCGTGGGTGCGCGCGCGCGCTCCTGCTCGCCCGTAACGTCGATCGTGCCCCGCGCGCCGCGGATCGCCTCTACCGATCGCTGCCGATCGCCGCGGCGCACACGAACCGCACGCGTGATACGTCTTCTCCGCGCGCGGCGGGGAGGGGCGAGTGTCCGCGCCGTCGTCGAAGCCGCGAGGATACGCGACGAGAGGAAAATAGCGTACCTATGAGTGCGAATCGGCCGAGATCGCAGGCTCGTAAGGACAGTTTGCACGAGGGAGGCCCACGCCTGCGATGAGCATGCCGACCAAAGGGAAGCACCACCATCTGTCCCATCACCATCACCCGCAGCACCACCAGCCGCAGCCGCAGCATCACCAGCCGCCGCCGCAGCAGCAGCAGCAGCAGCAGCCCCATCACGCCCCGGCGCAGCACCCGCACCAGCATCCGCACCAGCACCAGCACCAGATCATCCTCAACCAGTCCGTCGTGCACTCCCCGCAGACCTACAGCGCCGTCGTCACCACCAACACCCGCTTCTTGAACGCCGGTAAGTCTTGGCAAGCCCGTCCCATTTATTTCATTGCCGAGGCGGGACGAGTCCGAGCTTCGCCGGGACGCGCCTCGGAGCGAAAACTCGCCACCCTCGTGGGCCCCACGCACTCGCGTGCTCGCCCCACGAGAGAGACTCTTGTTTGAGGTTAGGGCGACCACGCGGCATGTGGCACGTACGCCGCGAGGAAAGAGGTACGGCCACGTCCCTCCTCGACGTCGCCGTATGCCGCGTGCCGTATGTCGTTTCTCTTTTTAAACAACTGTTCGTCCACGTACGTACGTAAAGTACGTTTCGATCGAGGATGTAAGCAGGGGGGGGGAGGAGGGGGCGGAAGTAGGTGTAGTTTGCCCGCGAGAGGAAAAAAAAACTCAAAACGAGCGAGCACACGCCAGTTCTCCCTTTGCGGGGGGAGGGGGGGGCGCGATCGCGCCGATGTGTGCCAACGGAAAACTGACCTTTGGAGGCCGAAAGTACCGAACGGGCGATTCGCGGAAGGAAAAGACGGTCGTCTTCCCCTCCCTCCCCCGCGTCCGGCTTGCAGCTAGGTCGCCGGTCGAGCGAATCTTATTTTTCGTCTCGACACGACGCCCTGGGATCCGCCCTCGGGCTTTTCCCCCCCCCCCTTTTTCTCGTGCTTTCGCTGGAAAGAAAGACGCAGGTTCCGCAATCTCGTAAACAGTTGACGTCGGCATGTGCGGATGCTCTGGAGAATTTCGTTCATTCGGACCCGTACGCGCCTCTATTTACGCTCTCTAACCGGTCGTGTTTTCGTGTCCCTTCGGCTGCCAATTGCACGAACGTGAACGTAACCCGAGAAACGTCGCCACGGCATCGCCGCGGAGTCGTTTTGTTTATCGGGAGATCGAGTCTCGATGCTAGAGATTCGGCTCGAGCCGCGGTGCTTTCACTTTCGTCCTGGCTCTCTAGCTAACGCAAATCGCCGCCGTAACGCTTTATCGGAACGATCGGCCGCTTATCTCGGCACGCTCGTTCGTTCCCCGTATCGGCGGGTACGTGTCGGCGTAGCGCGTCTACTTTTTTTTCCCCCCCCTTCCGCGTTTCCTCTCTCTTTCCGCGCTGCCGCAAGCTCTCGGCGAAACAAGGACGCGGCTTTTCACCGCGCGAAATAAACGGTAAGAGGACGGATAATAAGCATGCGCGGCGTGGCGGTCGAGGCGGGCGAGGAGGGCGAGAGGTGGTGACCACGATTGGCCGGCACGACGTGTAGCAAACTGTTGAATCGCGCCTATTAAAAGCGGAGGTGGGAGACAGAGAGGAGCTTCCTGCGTGCGAATCGCGACGTGGCCGTCTCGGTAATCGACGATGCGTTTGCCCGGTCTTGGAAAGAAACAACGAGCGATAATGTCGAATGTGCCCCTCTTTTTTTTTTGTTCGGGATTCTTTCCCCGGCGTTACTAAAGGAATTGGGAAATGAAGGCGATATTTCCAACATTACTTTGTGTAGCCTCCTTTTCATTCCCAAAACAATGGAATAGGCCTTTTCCGCACGTGCTCCGCTAAGCGCTCCGATTGGTCGAGGCACTGGTGAGAATGACTGAGACTTTTCACCGTACGTACAAGTTGGCTGTAATGAAACCGTCGCTCGTCGTTAGGCTTATCTTTAGACGCGGCACCAAGTCATTAGGCGAACGGTAATTTACGATAATTTGTACCGGTGCATCAGTACACGTGGTAAAATGATTTCTGGAATCTCAATTCTAATGCGTAGGCGAGATTGATGCGCGCCTGGTTGGTCTGGAGACTCCAAGGACGACCAGAGGATTGTACAATAACTTGCAACGCTCGATACAATTGCAAATGTATATCCAATTGAAATGAATGTATCGTCTCTTGAAGCGCGAACCCTCTTCCGAGACCCACGTTCGCTCGCTGTAGTCTAGAGAGTCAAATTTCTGCGAGTCTTAAGCTTCCGCTACAATGATTCTCGGTTCTGTCTACAATGGTCGTAGTCGTAGTCGCTCGATAAGAATTGATCAATCGCAGTCGATTATTCTTACGACTACGACCATTGTAGACAGAACCGAGAATCATTGTAGCGGAGGCTTTACAACTCTCTTACGGCCAGTCTCTGATTACAGAGTCTCTAGCCACATCGAGGCGCCATAGTGGGTCCAGACATGTCTCTTTCGCTATTCGTTCCCGTAATATATGTATAGCTGGATGATACGGATGACATAAAATAGGTATTTTTTTTCCTCGCGACGTATGCCGCAAGAAGGAAATGTGACTACGATCCTGGCAGCGCGTGGAACGAGAGCTGTCTGTCGTAACTTAATCGCGGCAGATTTTTGGAAAAGTTTTCCGCGCGTGCACGTCGCGGAAACACGATGGCAAGAGATTAGAAGGAGTGACGTAGAGGGAGAGGGAGAGGGAGACGGATCGTAAGGCCGCGCGGAACGCGGCGCCTCACGGAGTCGCACGGAGGCAGCCGAGCGGCCGCTTCGGGTTGGTACATGTGGCAATCGGCGGCTACGCAGCCAGCGCCGCACTCTCGTTCCGTTGGACGTTCGCAACCTCTTCGGGTAGGAGCATATGGTCGCGGACACGGACCGCGCGTTTACGATTCTTCGCTAGTGAGTGCCCCGTTGCCGAGACCGCTCGACAGTGTCGCGTCAAACGTGCATGTAAGATTCGATCCCGATTATTTTCTTTCTTTTTTTTTCCTTTTTTCCCCTCTTTTTTTTCTCCCCTCCGTTAACGAGAGGCACGAGTGGTTAGCGGTCGCGCGTAGCGCAACTGCTGCGACCGGGGGTTCCGCTCGGATCGCTACTAACGCGCCCGAAAACGTCGCTCGCGAAAACGCAACGGAGAAAGAGAGAGAGAGAGAGAGAGAAGAGATTCGTTCCGTTCCGTTCTACGCGGAGGTTATATAATTTCCCCGGAACGTTCTTTTCGCGTCTGCTAACTATATCGGGATAACGCGCGAATCTCGTCCCGTTGCCGACACACCCGATAGAGATTACTGCTCATGCGACCGCGCGTGTCACCGTGCACCGACGAAGAAGAAGGGGCGGGCGATATCGCCGATAGACGGTTGCGTCAATAGGGGGAAAAAGGAGAAACATGTGCCCGACGTGATACGGCCGCGTACCTAACGCCAGTGTAAACGGTCGCCGACCACCACCCGCGCCCGAGACGACGCGACGGCCCACGACGGAAATGTCCACGTTGATAGGTGAGTTTGTCACGCGCGCGCGCGCGCGCTCGCGCGCGCCGACGTCGCATTCCTCACGCGCTTGCATATTTCACTCGCACTTGCAATCTTTTCGCGCGACACTTGTTTTTCGTCGTGTCATTATCGACGCGTAATATTATATTAGCGGGTGGCAATATTACGCAAATTGGTGTTGCTGAAAGTTTCGGAAGATGTCGCGGCGGCGTCGAGTGGCGTCTGGTAGCGGCCACGTGACAACGTCGTCGCTCGCCGCTGACCTGCCTCTGCCCGATGTTTACCGAATGGCGAGTAAACGCGCGCGACACGCTCTGCGCGCTGGCCTGCTAAACACGTGTCATCCCGATTTCGCTTGCACGCGAGAGCGGAGACGGCTCTCCGCTTCCTTTCCAAATTCTCATACGTGTGTCCTAATGTCGCACAGTTGCTCTCTTCCCTTGGGATGGACGACCGAACGCTTATCGTTCCTTTCCGCCCTTTCCCCGACCAGTCCCCCGCCTTCCTAATCCGCAGGTCTTCCTAATCGACGGCCCTGCATTATTTGCGTTTCCGGTCCGATTAAGTGAAACGACATTCCGTGAATACTTGAGATATCTCTCAAATGTAGTATTCTTTAAATCAACAAGCGTCCATGTTTTAATAATGATATGTCGTCGATATACCTGGCCCATCTTATCTCCTTTCTATTCGCTGATAAGAATATCTCGTCGCCTTAGTCGACGCGACTCCAAGAGAGAGAGTCTTGGAACGTCGTGTCGCTCCAAAAAGCTTTCCGGGAACTCGATCGCGACGCGTTTGTTTTTACGCCGAGGATGCGGTAGACGATGCTCCGTTAGACGTCCGGTGCGTTGTCTGCTCAAGGTCTCCTCTCGAACCGTCTCGTTGAGCGAGGAATCCGTTGCAAAGGGCGAGTGAAATTGCGTAACGCATGTTTTCCGCCATAACGCGTTGACGGTTGGAAATTTTCTAGCTCGTAGCCAATGGACACGCGCTTAAAAATTTGGTCGTACGACAAATGTAACAGCCTAACGCGAACAAAGTTGAATACATCAGCCAGCTTACTCGCTCGCATTGTCGGTACCTTTCTCTTTCCGACTTGCGAATGGATATTCCCTCGAGTAAGATGGCCGAGTAATAAGCGGTCAGATCGATTAATTCCGAGATCTGATGTGCATGCCAAACATTCTGTCCATTGTCGGTTGATGCACTTAACGGTAAATTGGAAACCGTTCTAAACCGTTAAGGTAGGACGTTGTACGTTTTTGAGACGAACCAAGAGCCGATGACGGAACAGGTGCTCCGAAGTTAACTTGAAAGTAAACTTGTTGAGAGCTTCGCCTGTTAAATCGGCCGACGCAAAAAGTGTCGCTAGACCAAGCACCGACGCGATCTTCGCTCTTTCCGATTGTCAGTCTTGAGGTAAAGAACATGTCACTCTCTTGTCGCTCGTTCCCTCCTAGGTTCCCAAAGGAAAAGGAAATGGTAGAATTAGCATTGGACACATGGATTGAAAGTAGAGTTGGCCGAGAGGGTATTGCGATTTGCGGCATTCTTCGGGCATTCATCGGGCATTGGGTCAAAGATCCCTTGCTGGTAATCGGAGTCTGGTCATAAGAGTCCAGTCCCATAACCAACTCTTATGGCCAGTCTCTGATTGCATGGTCTCTAGCTGGGACATAATGAAAATAAAATACGACAAAGTAATGTCCACTGGGCATTAGTAGGCATCTGGCGTACATGATTTTCGTCTACTTACCTCTCGGAGTTTGCGCAAGCGGCTTAACGTTATTGCCCGTTTACGCGACATTATATAATTGTTGCGCCTCTGTCGAAGAGAGACACGTAAGCTGAATACACTTACGTCTGTTTCTACCAATGTCAGCTAACATCAATCTCGGTTTAACTTGCATTTTATCTAATCTCCTTCTAGTTGGACGAATAAGAGAAAGATAAACGTGAGATTAAAGGTCACCTATGTCGGTAGAAATATTGGTAGAACGATCGAGGGACGAAAGAAATATTTCCCCTCGTGGACACTCCTCAACGTGGATTCGATTATGCAGTCGGCCTGGCTATCTTTAGGCGTTTAGGTGTAACGGTTGTTTTTCGCGCTTGGCGTTGTTTGAATTTCCTGATGACGTAAAACGACCGACTTTGAAGTCGTTCGGTTTCGAATAATGAGGCTCGCCACTCGCGGACGACGCGACGACGGGTGAAAGGTGGCCATCGGCGCATATAGATTCGAATCGAAGCCGAGGGATAGACGGAGAACCGGCAGAAAATGCGCATTCCTGGCAAGGCCGCTCGCTCGAGAAAGAGGCCATCGAACATCCGGGGAGAAACTAACCGTACTTGATTCGCTCGCTTCTCCCTCTTCGCCGACTGATCATTTTACGGTTACGTTACGTTCGTTGTATAGATCGTCGGATTATCTAGATCACGTGCCGTTCGTTATCTTGGGCTTCTGCCGATTTTCCGGAAACCACGCAATTTTTCAGTCCAATTTTCCAATTCACGCTGTTCCCGCGACTCGCCTTTGTCTTGGACGAATATCTATACGGTTTTCTTTCCCGTGTCTTTTTTTTTCTCTCTTCAATCTACAATTTGAATGCGAATTACGACAGCGTGTGTAATAAATTAGTTCGGAGCAAGTCTGCTGGCGGGTTAAGTCGCACGCTCTAACATTGTGACATTTAGCACGTGTGCAAAGTGTACCGGCCATTCCGCTGAACCAGCTCCTAAACAGTTCCTGGTAGAAAGCGCACTTTTACACGCGACTGGATAATTTTTTTAATTTCGTTATGTATCCACGCGAGTCAAACATTAAGCTCGCTTTAGGCGATCCTGTAATTCACGTCGGGGTTTCAGGCGAGAATTCCATTTTATAATGCTTGTCACGCAAGGACCATTTGGAGACGCTAAATGCAAAGCACGCATAAACACACCGCGTGTCAAGGAAAATGCTCTACTACGAGATAGCAGCTTTTCAACGTCACACCATTTTATCAGAAATCTTTATTCGCAACGATTACGCGATGTAATAATGACTTTTCCCTCAAACAGATTTCATTCCAAGGGCATTGAAACGTCTGCAAACTCATAACTCAAAAATTGATAAATTTTTTCAAGGATTCCAAAAGTGCCATCTCCACACTGATGTCTTTGTCTAGAAATGGTCTCCCACAAAAAAAAATTCAGAAACCAAGGAAACATTATGTATTGTTGTATTCACATATTTACTGAAATAATTGAGATACGTATCGCGTACCCGCATTACGCGTCATATAACGTCCGTAATGTATTTTTATGCCGTAGCACTTTCATTCGTTTGCAAATCGAATTCCTGTTGTGCAGTTGAAATATGTATTTTTTCTTGCATGTATCTAGAGGAAGAAAAACTTGATTTGTTCCTAACTTTTCAGGTCGGAAATGGCTATTTTCTTTACAAATAAATATAAAGATTTTCCGGACCCGGGAGGGATTTCTCAAGACTCGTGTTTCACGGAAATCTTAAATACTTTTATGCATCGCATACATTTGTCCGGCAAAAGTGATTTTTTCCCTCTCTATTGTGAGAACCATCGAATCTTTGAATATTTCAAAATATTTTGCCAAGAAATAGTTATGTACTTTTATGCTGTAGCACTTTTATTCGTTTGCAAAACGATTGCTGTTGTGCAGCTCAAATACATTTTTTCTTTCGTGTATCTAGAAGGGGGAAACCGCTGACAAAAATGTTGTACACCAATGCCTAATAATGCCCAGTGGGCAATACCTTATCTCATTTTATTTTACCTTACCTTATTTTATCTTTATAATGCCCGAATTAATGTCCAAATGCCCTCGACGGTATTACCTTCGG
The DNA here is from genome assembly GCF_000949405.1 of Vollenhovia emeryi. Taxonomy (NCBI): domain Eukaryota; kingdom Metazoa; phylum Arthropoda; class Insecta; order Hymenoptera; family Formicidae; genus Vollenhovia; species Vollenhovia emeryi. The sequence goes on along the minus strand of NW_011967181.1, from coordinate 220,253 downwards.
TTCATAACTTCTCAGGCCGGAGAAATGACCATTTTCTTTAGAGATAAAATGTAAAAGATTGTCTGGACCCGAAAGGGATTTCACGGAGACCTTTTAAATGTTTCTATGCATCGTAGAAATTGGTCAGGCAAAAACTGTTTTCTTCATTGTGAAAACCATTTTCAAGAATTGTCCTAAGAAGAAATAGTTATTGAGCCAGTATCGTTGGTGGATTTGTAAGCGTACACGATCGGTCTGGAAAACGGTTTTGTCGAGATTTTGTGGCTTTCTCCTGCATGGAGAGAATTTTCTCGGAAAATTTATCCTAAAAATGGTGTAATTCGTGGGACAAGACGACATTTCGAAGAATTTTATTCGACTTTCTTGAAATGCCTCCGTGTGCGACTGTACAGTCCGTTATTATTAACAACAGCATGGTATCATTGAAATATAACTTATTCGAGTGAATAGACCTGTTGTTAAGCTCCTAAACTTAACTTGAATGATACCATGTCAGACACTGTCGGTCTGTATACAAAAGCCACATAATTAATTATATTTTGGCAATTATAAGAGCAAAAATTGCCAAAAGTGCAGAATCACTCGAGCATTTCCTTAAGGATCATTTGAAAGCAACCGCTGTGCAAAAATTCTCGCCAGGTCAGGAATAGGTTGGACTCACTTTTGTTTGGGCACCCTTTTGTTACAAATCTTGGAAATGTATAAGAAAATTCGGCGTTTTATTGCAAATGGTTGGTTTCGGGGTGAAGCGGAATACCCGGATTCTTTGGGAAACTACAGGGGTCTTTTCATAGCAAACAAGTTCGCAAATGGCATAAAGAAAGAATGTGACGATGACTCTGCGATTTCTGCACTCCAACACGGAATGTTTCTACCACGTGGTCGTTATCCACGCGCCAATAAAGAGGCGGATGTTATCAGGTAGGCGAATAGTCCCGCCATTTCCGTTTCGGTTCTATCTCGCTGCGTGCACTATGTTATTTGCCGACGATGTTATAGTTGCAGAATGTTGACGAATATTGTTGGAAGGTCGAATATATTTCATATTTGATTTAAGACTAAACAGTTTGAGATGAAATATTGGATTTTTCAACGTTTTTATACCCGCAATCAGTTTGTCGAGTAATATGTTCCTCGAGCTTTCTTTTCCCCCATATTTCGCAGATTTGCACATTTCGATCGATTTGCAATTAATTGGAAAGAAATGTTGAAGAATTGTCTTTGCCACGCTAAATTGATTCAGTCGTTACACGCTACATTTATTATGTTCGGAGACGTCACGATCGATATTTCCCGATGCGGTCTGCGCGACATTTTCTTACTCGCTTACCGACCGAACCTTCTCGAAATTAGTTAGTCGATTCACAGCGTGGCAGCGCGATACGCACGTTTTTCACCGTAAATGAGAAATTTCACCGAGCGGTATCGCGCGTCGGTCATTGTCAGATGGTGAAATCTCAATGTATGATTGGTCGGCGGTGTAGCGCCGCTTTAGCGAAACGAGCGTCCTGACGAGACGGCGAGAGAGAGAGAGAGAGAGAGAGAGAGTCAGGATCGAGATAGGCGCGGTCGTGGGATATCATTGAGGGACCGTTCAATTAGGCGGTCAGGGGCGTCGGGAGAGGGTTAGGACGCGACGTAATGCGTAGGGCAGGGCGCGCGAGCAAGGATGGCGAGGGTGGCGAGGGTGGTAGGTCGTTGCCCGGTGGGGACGAGAGGGGTGAGAGACAGAGAAGGCCGGTAAATATCGACCCTTCCCTCGCGTAGACTTTCCGTCTCCCATCCAGACATTCGTCGGCGCGCAGTTACCCTCTCTCTCCCTCTCCCACTTTCCGCGGGCTGCTAACCTACCGAACGCCCACACGGAGATGGCGAGAGAGGGAGATCGTACTATCGCTCGACACCACGAGGTTTCCATGCTACCTTTCCAAGGTCAACGGCTCGGAGGCTCAAAGACCCCGGGGAAAAATTACTTTTACGCCCCCCCCCCCCTCTCTTTCTCTCTCTCTCTCTCTCTTGCGCGCCCGATCGCGACGACGTTGTGGGGTGAAGATGACGCGAGAAAAACTGCCCGCCCCCGTCGATTCGCGAGCGATCATTAAAAAGTTGCTACGGACTCTTGGACGGGAGTCTGCGTCTTGAATAAATGAGAGAAAAAAGACGCGGCAGCTCCGCGCGTGCTAGATATATATTTTCGGTATGATTCAGAGCCGTGTTTTCGCTCGAGGACTTTGAACCTTCGCTGTCTCGTCTGGTCTGAAACCTTCGGGCCGAGACAGTCGAAGGTTGCCCGAGGTTACAAGTCTGCGTTTTCTCTCCTCCGTCTCGCATAGAGGCTACTCAACTATCTGAAAAATTTGGTTGCTCGGTTAAAGCATTTCGTACGCGCTAGTGCGAGTCTCTACCTGATGTTCTTTTCAACTCTTTGGTGTTTTTCGAAAAATAATACGCTGAGCGGGATACCGAGGGATCGTTAACGTTCCGTCAAGAACGGCAAGGACATGAAAAGAAAAGGTCTAGAAAAAAAATTCCCACGGTGTCACATTCCTGACCAATCCATAAATCATCCAACCCTTGTAAATATCCGTGAAATCTCTTGTTCCAACATCCTGTAATATTTTTCGAGAATTGGAGAGAAATACTCGGCAAGAGGACAGCCTTGGGCTGACGCAGTTGTGACGGGAGAAAAGGCGAAACGATGAGCGATCCGAGACAGATCGACGGCGCGACTCGTTCGTCTTCTCCCCCGCGATGTAGGTCACGGGGGTCAGGCGGTATATCCCCCTTCTCGCGCCTATCCTAGACCAGAGGCGGCGAATCTAGGCTGTGGGCAGCGCGCCGGGTGCATATAGGTATCGATCGGTGGTTCACGGCGGTGCTGCAGCTTGGCCTGGTGCACTGGCGAAACTGGGTTACCGCCTCACCTATACGCGATACCGCGATTCGCGAATGCACTCCCCTTCGTCATCCCCTTCAGCCCCTTCATCTCTTTCGGCTACCGCTACCACCCTTCTCTTTCACCTTCCACCTTGTGTGCGCGTGTACGCGTCCTTCGCTGTACCATCCTCCGCCCGACACGTGTGTGTAACCTGTGCTCCTTTCTCCCTTCTCGTTACGGCAAAAAAGCACGAAAATTACTCAATAATACTTGGATCAAACGTTATTGTCGTACAATAACTTTAAATGCCTCTTCACATAAGCGTGTATTGTAGCTTCCTTTATCTCTTCTAATCTCGTTGGAGAATTTTCTTTTAGATAAACGCTCGTGAGTTGAAACTTGTTTCAAGTCTGGAATGTTTCAATATTTGATAATCTCTTACTTTTTCAGCAAAGTTTACCGTGATATTGAAATATGTAGAATTATATTTAAAACACTCATCCAATTATCCTCGATCTCTTCGATTGTTAATTTGGAAATTCTTTCGTGTGTCGTTAAGCGAGGAGATTCAAGCGAGCAAGGAAGAGATGTCGAAATGAACTTTTATCTCTCGTTAGTCCTCCTTAAATAAATACGAATCAATCAGGTTTCCATCGATTAATATTGTCTTTCCTCTGGCTCGTGAAAAATCATTTAGGAAACTTGAGAAAGGAACAAATATTGCAACAACAGATGTTTATAATTTTTGTAGCTTATTTATAATTCCAAGGATTAGCAAGTGTGCGTAATGCTGCATCAATCGCTTTGTTATTATTTTATTATTCAACAAATATCGTTTGGGAAAATTGATGAAAAATTTGAGAATTTTCAAGGTTCTGGAAAGACCGTTAGAATTTTTATCCGTGTAATACAGTCTCAAGGTAAATAGATTTTATGAAACGAGAACAAAAGTGACCTTCGCAGCAAGAGGGATGACCAGAGTTATTTACTTCCGTAACGATCGAGCTACATGCTAGACAAACAATAAGTTTTTACAGGAATGCGTTTCGAATCGTTTTATTCAAGTATTTCTACATTTCAATTTCTTTCCAAAGCTCTCTTCAAAGTCTTGACCATTTTGACATTTTTTTTTATTATACATATTACAAAGGTTCAGCGAGCTTCCTGTGACCATGTAGCCTTCAAATGTCGAATCTTGACATTTTTCACAGGATTTCCAATAAACAATTTAAATTGGACAATGTGTCATTTAACAATTCAAAATGTGAAACAAAAAGCTATTTGTTTTCTTGAGCCGATAAAGGAAGGACCAGAGTATTTACTTCCGAAACGGTCGAGCATGGTTTTCTTGAGCCGAAGGATAAAAGAGGGGACCTTGGGGAATTCTGTTTTAATACTGCGTATTGTACGTTTGCCGAAAAATATATGTTAACGTTAATTACGCTTAAATTGTTTAAGCATTGTTAAGTTATGTTTGTATTTGCCGCACTTGCGTCTCTTGGCGTCTGCGTACTGCCATCGTTATCCATTGTGCTCTATCGGACGCGTGTATAAAGATTACCGGCGGTTCTTTGCAATAACAATTTTACAGATACGTATAAATTAACATCGTCGTGCCATTAGAGCAGAATGACGAGATTAAATTTCCTGATGCACTTGGTGATAAAATGCGTACGATGAGTACGACATGCGTTGCTAACACAATAAATAGACAATGTGTATTGTAATGACAAACGATCTAGGAGACCAGAAGGCTCCCTTTATTATCGCGACAGTCTGAGGATAAGAACTAGAAAGTATTTTGTTTTTCTTAGAAAATGTTTGATAACTCTTTCGAAGATTAATCGGAGAAAAAAGGGGGGGGGTATCCTAAAGTAAATTTCTAATTTTTCCATCATATATTTCGAAGACCTTGCTTGTTCTGCCTGTTTTCAATTGCGGTTAAACGATAGCGGTGTACAATTACGAGTTTCGCTACGCAGGAAGAAGCAATATTTAAGTGTTGTAAAGATCCGAGAAAATAATTAGCGTTTGTCAAAGCGATTGTTTATCTCTCCTCAAGCCATAATAAGCCGTTTGGGTAATTATGCATAAAAGGGGCCTCCTCTCCGATTTGCTTGATTTTTAAATATGTTGTTGGGGATGTCTTTCCGAGTCATTTCATATATATACAGGGTGTGCCCTAATACCCGTATGTCCCGTAGATGGTAGATAGACCGGGGCAAACTGAATAGAAAAGTTCTAAACCATTTTGCAAAATTCGCAATAGTTATCGAGAAATTAATTTTAATGGCTGAGCGAATGAGAGCGTAGAAGGCGGCAGGCCGGACTCGGCAGGCAACGGTGGGGCGTCATCTAATAGCGAGAGGTGGAGCGGCGCGCCGAAAAAAAGTTGTCACGCAGCGAGCGGCGAGCTTTTTTGACAACTTTTTTCGGCGCGCCGCTCCA
>NW_011967181.1:188162-213800 GCF_000949405.1 Vollenhovia emeryi | reverse complement strand
GCCTGTATATATATATATAAATAAAAGGGCCGGACTCAAATAGTTTCGGAGATACAGGCTGAGAAAGGATACAAATAATAATATATAGGTTTGTAACATTTCACGTATACACACATGTACTTCCGCCGTTGTACTGTTCCACATGGGTTTGCAACTTTCCACGTGAAGCGAGATCCACTCCACACCTCAGACATGGTTTGGGTAGGGTTATATCTTAACGAAATGGAGCCCCCCCCCCCGAAGGGGGGCGGAACACACTGTCTTCACGCATACATTTTTCCATCTACATTTGGTGGAGGGGAGTGACTTCTATGTAGGTAGAAAAATGTATGCGTGGAGACAGTATGTTCCGCCCCCCCTTCGGGGGGGCTTCACCTCGTTAAAAATAACCCTACCCACCCTATGTCAGAGGTGTGGAGTGGATCTCGCTTCACGTGGAAAGTTGCAAACCCATGTGGAACAGTACACGCACCGGCATAAATGCTGTCCCTATCCTTGTGAGGTGCACGCACACAACTAGAGTCCCTGTAGTTGTGTGCGTGCACCTCACAAGGATAGGGACAGCATTTATGCCGGTGCGTGTACAACGGCGGAAGTACATGCGTGTATACGTGAAATGTTACAAACCTATATATTATTATTTGTATCCTTTCTCAGCCTGTATCTTCGAAACTATTTGAGTCCGGCCCATGACTCGGGAAGACATCCCCAATAACATATTTAAAAATCAAGCAAATCGGAGAGGAGGCCCCTTTTATGCATAATTACCGCCGTTTGTGCTACGCTTTATTAATAGAAGCAGCATATAAACTGTAATAGGATGGGCACAGGTACTAAAGCCTACACACGCCGCTTACACGTGGTACAGAATAGAGTAAAATGTCAGAGCGCAGGGTTTTATCGTAAATTGATGAATTTATAGCGAATTCGGCAGCTCGCACTAGGCCTGTTTGCAGTCAATTCCTATATTTAAGGATTGTCTTGAATATTGTTTTAAATGCTTAGCCAGTAAAATGATTTGTATAGCATTGGTATGGGTAATTTTTTTGTCAAAATAATTGTCGAACGTGTACTCGAAATGACGATAAATATATGAACTTGGTGGCACTGACAATGAGTGCGCTAGTGCAAGCTGCCGCATTCGTTAGTTGACCAATCACGGGCGAGAGTGAGGGGAAATAAATGCCTGTGATTGGTGAATTTCTTAAGGCTTACAGCTTGCTGAAAGCAAAGTTGTAGGGGACCAATACTTGTTGGAAAAAGCGATCGGAGGCGGAGTCGAAGGCGAGGCCTTCGGAAACGTCGTTACGTTCCTGGGCGTCTTTAGCCGCGGAGCGAGTAGATGGCGCAACGTGATTCGTCGTAGGTCGGTGCGGGAAGGGCTGGCTTGCCTCAGTTAAACGTAGCGCGTCCCTTGGTGAGGGGTACGGGCTCTCGCGTCTACTCGAGTCGTATCGTATCGTAGCGAGAGTACAGTTGAACTTGCTCAGTCGAGGAAGTAGCGTCGGTGAGTGCGAACGACGCTCCTTGGCGTATCTTGTCTCGCTCTGTCTCGTGGATTGTTGAACGTATCGCGGTGTCGTGCGCCTCAAGTTCGCGTCCGTGTGCGTCGCGAACGTCGGCCCGCGCGCGCCATTGTACGCGCTCCAAGTGCGGCGGTGGTGCGCGGGTGAGAGACGCGGTCGTCGCCGTCGCCGTCTGCGATAAATCGGAATCGTCCTCGGGAACGGGACAGCCCTCGGTCTACCGCTCAGTTTTACCCTCGTTCGGACGTGGTACACGCATCCCGACGAACGCGAGTTGGCGCGCTCGGAAGTTTTCGGCGTGCGACCGAACGCGCCCGATCGTCGCGCCGTGCGGAGACAACAGTAGCCTCGCCGCCGCTCTCTCTCTCTCTCTCTCTCTCACGGCATAGGCGATTTCCGCTCTCGTTGTTGATTCTCGTTTTCGTGCTCGCCGCGTGCACCCGGCTCCGACGCGGATGTGAGACGCGAGTCCAACGTTTCGACGGCACGCAGCAGTTTTCCCCGCACGTAGCGCGGGTAGCGCGGGAGTGGGCGACGCACGCACATAGGCGCGGGAGGGGGAGAGAGAGAGACGACGCGCCGGTCGAGCCTTAAATATCGATTTTGGACTCGCCGCGATAGTCCGCCACCTATGCCGAGGACGCGAGAGCGACGTGCACGCGCGACGATTCTCCTGCCGTGACAGTCGGCGACGGCCGCGCGCGACGACGGTCGCGCGACATTCTCGCAAGGTCTCGTATCGTTTCGCAGGTGCTACGGGGTGTTAAGGTGACTCGTCGGGAATCCCGACCACGTGTGCGTGTTACCGCCCTATCGCGGCTGCTGCTTCTGCTGGCTACTTGGATCGTCTATGCTTGATGCCGCTCGCGGGGAGAAGCGCGACGAGGGCCATCATCCACCGGGGACGGCGGAGATTTAGGACTGTCAGCCGAGCGGAGGAATAGAAGACGCGCGCGCGCGCGCGCGGTCTTACCATGGCGCGCCATTGCCGACGGTCGACGAGTTGACGGGTGTCGCGCGCTCGAGGTGTACACGGCCGAGCTGTAACGGTCGCGCGCGACACGTGTGGCTGTGTGTGTATGTGTGTGAGTGCGTGCGTGCGTGCGTGCGTGCCTGAGAGAGGAGAGAAGAGATCGGCCCTGCGCCGCCACCTCTAAGCGACAGCCCGGGGAATCGCGCGCCAGCCGAGAGAGCGAGAGAGCATCAGGGGGGAGGCGCGACGACGGATCGCGACGATGCTCGCGAATTGCTTTTATTACCGCATACACCGTTACGTAAACACACCTCGTCGAACCTCGTCGACGGCAACGTCGGGTCGTCTCTAACCACCGATCGAGGGAGCGCAGCGGAGGAGGAGGAGGGGGGGGAGGATCTCCGCCGAGCCGCTGCGGGGCGCGGCGAGGCGAGGCGCGGCGCTGCGAGACGCCAGGCGAGGGTGTGAGGCAGCGCTTGGCGCGAGCAAAGTCGCTCGCGCGAGGGAAAAGTAGCCGCGAGCAGCGACCGGGCTGCTCCATCCGGAAGAATGGTTTCTCGATATGGCGTCTCGAAGGAGGGCGCAGTGGGTGTCACCGTCGGTGCCTTAGGAGCCGTGCACTGTATTCTGCCGGGGCCGCACAGTGGCGGGCCCCATCACCACCATCTCACGGCGTCGCATCCCCAGAATCCACAGCCAGGTCACAACCACCATGTGCATCCCGGCCATCAACCACCGCCGCCGCCGTCGCCCAGTCCCCACCTCAATCAACTGACGCATCCCCAGCTTACCGTCAACATCAGCCACCTCGGCCACCATCACCACCAACACCATCAGCAGCAGCCGCAGCAGCAACAGCAGCAGCCGCCGCCGCAGCAGCAGCAGCAAACGCAAATGCCGCCCCAATACCGAGTCGCCGCGAATAGTAAGTAGCGAGGCGAGAGCGAGATCGAGACCGCGCCGGGATTTATCGCAATAATCGTCCAATTATGTTCCGACGCGGCGCTGGATATGCGCCAAACAGCTGACCGAAAGTCATCGATTTTAAATCTTTCGGAATCGCGAGGGCCATTCTTGCCCTCGACCTTGATGTCAATTTATTCCCCACGTATTGTACGTACCGTGAGAATCGGCTCCGATTACGACAAATGATTGGGTCCTCTTTTCATTGGTTAAACTTGAATTTGCCGACGAGTGTCCAACTGCACACGTGTCATTTCTTTTTGCATGCGCAGATTGACGCGCGACGACACGAAATGCCGTGCGAACGCGGCCGTTGACTTGCTCCATCGTGGACATAAAGGCCCGCGACCGACGATGGTAGCACAGTCGCTGCTCCGCTTGTTATTTCTATTTATTTTCCTGAGGACGCATACTCGCGCGATCAGTCTCCCGCAGGAGCCGTCCTCGACTCCGTCGCGCGATACCACCTGCGTCTTGTCATCGCGATCGTTGAACCTCTCCGATTTTTCTTATCGCGCCGCGACCAACACATTCGAGACGCGTTATTTTCTTCACGGTGCGTACCGGGGGTAGTTAATCTGACCCGCTGACCCGTCAAGAGTCGAATCATTCGTGTCTCTCTCTTCTCTTGGCGAGGATTAACAACTAAAGTAAACGTCGTTGAAACGTGTGCGCAAAGCTTTGATATCGATTTTCATTCCCTTGGCCTCGTGGAAGCGTCTCTAAAGGTCTGTGTCCATGATTCTAGAACTTGGTCCACAGGCTCTTTTTTTTCTCTCGAAAGATGCACTTTCGCATTCAACACAGGACTAGTAGCTAAAAACCCCTCTCTTAGGACCGACAAGTGCACAAAAGGGACTGCCTACAAAGGCATTACTTGAGGAATGGTTCACAGGCCATAAGATCAATTTGCTTTAGAATGCGACGCTTTTTCTACCGTTGTTATCATACGTTTTAGCTACACAGACAGGCTCTCTGTCGGGCAATCGAAATCGCTAGAGAGCTTTTGTATTGAGAAATCAAGTATGCGGCATTAGGAGCAAGCTATTTGGTCTTTTCAGACATACAGGCGCTTTACTTGAAACTCGAAACTGTTGCGTGGAACGGAGGAAAGACAATTCCGGGCGTGTGGGCGCCGACGCGATGGAAATGGAGATTTATTCCAGGATTTTTTTTTTTATATTTTACGAAACAGCGCGGGCGGGCGTTTTTCCTGCTATGCGGATATCGATATATCGGGGTGGCTTGCTATTTAGGTTAGTTCTTAGCGCCCCTGGACGGCGCTTTAGACAATTCACGATATAGGTCAATCGATAAAACGCTTTCCACCTTGTGCCGTCGTGAAGGTGCACGTTCGATCCTTTCCCTTGGCGCGTTACGTCCTGTTCCATCTCAACCTTCTCTCTTTCTCTCTCTCCTCTCGTGGAGGCACGGCCGCTAGAAGATGCCCCGCGATAAGCCGGGAAACGTAATTCAGACCTTTCGACAAGTTATCCTCAAACTCGCGTTATCAGCGGCGCGCGACAATTCCTCCGAGATTACGCCAAGAAAATTTCTCCCTCGAAAAGCGCCGATGTACGCCGATCGCGGTGAGACCTCTCGGAAAAGGCGCGAAGCATTCTGGAGGAATTAACGATCGAGATACACTGGCACGAGTATGATTAATGACGCAGAGACACGGCGAATAATATAGCGCGTCTATCCTTGACAAATCGCGACCTAGAGCGGCGCGAGCTTCCGCCTCGCGACCGTTGATCGTTGGCGAGGTCCGACGACGGGCCGAGTCCCGACTCCCGCGTGGAAGCGCGGAAGAGTGTGCCGCGTTTCCACGGGCGATCCTCTCGTTTCGCCGATAATATCGAGCGCGATGCCGCGCGCGCGCCACGTGGCTCCCCGAGCGGCGAGGTTAACCCTAACCTAACCTAACCCTCCTCGCGGCCTCCAACGGTTCTCTCTCTCTCTCTCTCGACGAGCGTCCCGTATTCGTGCAGTGCCGTAGCGCTTCCGATCGGCGCGTTTAAGGCTCGTTAACGTTGCCCGGAGTCAAAGTCTATTGGGAAATGGTGCGCGGCGCACCGTGCATCGAACGCGGCGTGACGCGGCGCATCATTCAGCGCCGAGGGGGACGTACGATCAGGCGGGGAGTGGGGGGGAGAGTGAGACTTGCATACGTCATTCATCGCCGGAAATGACGAAGGGGGATCAGGCGCGGCGCTCTGTGTTCCCGAACGCGCGCTCCCCAGGCTCCCTCTCCTCTTGCTCGCAATTTTCCGGCATTTTCCGCGCGACGACGCGAGAGAAACGCGTTGCGGCACACTCGAAAGTTGGTCCTCTGGCGTGAAACTCTCGGAGGAGCTGGCCAAAGTACGTGGGGAAGCGCGGGCCCGCTCCTGGACGGCCACGAGCCGCGAATCGATGCCACCGCGGAGCCACAGATGGCAGCGCTGCGCCCCCGGCCCCTGCCCACATGTGCAAAGATGGCTGTCCGCGAGGTCGGGTCGTCGCTGCGTTTGCCCACGTTCGAGTCTCGTTGTCGCGCACGCAGAGTAGTCGCGCTCTCGTAACGAGTACGCGCCGTCGCCCGGAGAATCGGCTCGCGAGGAGAGCAGAGCGGATCTGCGCAGAGCGGACCATCTCTCGCAACGGTGAGCAACGATCCGTGGAACGAGCGATCCCATATCTCTCTCCGACTCGGAACCATCGGTTTTCCCCTGCCTCCGCGCGCGCCTTTCGTTTAACGCGAAAGAAAGAAAATGGGCCGACATCCGGCCGCCTCGACGGACCCCCCCGGCGGGATCGTTTCACCTGACGCCTGGCGATCGACGGGGAACGTGTTGACGTCGACGTTTTCGTGCAACCGCGCGCGTCTCACGTATTCCGTCTTGCGCCAGTAATTACCAAGTGCCTACGACGTGGCGGGACGGAGGGCGTCAGGCGCCGTTATCGAGATTTCAACGCGACGTCTTTCGGACGCTCGTCCGTACCCTACTTATCTATGCTGCGTAAGCTCGTGTCATCGACGCGCAGTTTCTCCTTACCTCCCAACAACTCCAATACTTTTCTCTCGAATCGAGCGACGCGTCTTGCTCCCCTTTCTTTTTCTTTCGCACAAATTTTCATTACATTTTTTCCCCCACTTGTACGACACGTATGTATTTTTATTCATCCCCACGAGATTGGAGGAAAGTCCCCTATTATGAGACAGGTTTGTAATATGAGATAGCGGATTTTTCAACGCGCAGATTCAATCGCAAATCCCTTTTCGCCCACGATTACGTAATCTAAACAGAGCCTTCGCTTCAACAGCAATAAATTGATGTTTATTAATGTGGTAGAAAGCCCGCTATCTCTTATTAGAAGCCTGTTTCATAATAGGAGACTTTCCTCCGACAAGCACCGCTACGTATTGGATATATTTTACGCATTCTTGTTATTGTCGATTTTTAGCAGAATAACCCAGGGCCCGTCGCGTCTAGACGCAACGAGATTAATTGATCTAAACATAGTACGACTTATTTCGGTTTCCGGTGTACGCGTCTCGCACAGATGGTCCAAGTGACAACAAGGAGTAATGCTTAGACGGAAGAAACGAATGCAAATGAGACGAGAAAAGCGACCTGTATTTTCAGTGTCGTTTTCTGCGTCTCATTCTATATTTTATGCATACAAAGAACAAGATTGATTTACAAATTTGTTGCATATTTTATATTTGGAAAGTTGAGGGCGGTGCAACTGTTAGGATACCACAAGATACACATGTCGGAGTAAAAAAGAAAGAATGGACAAGGTATAGAAATTTCCCGCAGAGTTTTTCGCAAGTACAACCCTTAATCGTATCGTGAAACGTGTGCAAACATGGATAGCGAGAGCTCACGTGAATGGTTGAACTCGGGTTGGGATCGGGACACGTTGAGTAAGTTGTGAACTTTGTTTCAGGATCGGAGTTTCATGGAAACTACAGCACCCAACCAGGGGGCCAGGTGGGCGGAAGCGCCGCGAGTAATGTAGGAGTACCCACGGGTAGAGGGCCTCCGCCGCTCGGCGGTATACAAACTATAGGGCAATCCGCAGCAGGTATACCGCCAGGAGGTCCCGCCGGAGGACAAGCATCCTCGCAGGCCCCGACACCGGGAGTGCAGTCGCAGCCGCCTCAAGGTCCAGCGCCTACTACGACACCACCTGTGCACACACCGTCGCCTCAGGAAATGGGGAAACAGGCCCACTTGCAGACGCAGCCGCCGTCTTTACCGCAAGTCTACGTACCGACGCAAAACAGATCGGCGTCTCAAGTACGTACTTTTCCTTCCTCTCCTTCCTGTAGAGCGGGGCAGTGTTTGAAAACGTGTTACGTTATACAGGGCTACTATCAAACGGGTCCAAGGCCACAGCAGTCGCGAGGTATCGGTCACAGAGGTGGCCAAGGTGCCAGTGGAACACAAGTGGTCGGGATGGCCGGGGTAGGTGGAGGCGGAGGGCAACCGCCTGCCATGTATCCTCATCCGCCTAGTTTGCAGAGTATACAGGCGGGTGCAATGTATTTAAGTCAAGGTCAAGTCCATGGTCTTCACACGGGGCATCAGCAGTCGGTGTATCCCATAAACAATCAAATACCGCTTCAGGTAGATTGATATTTCCATATTTAATTATTATCCATATTATTATCTCTCCAACAAACTTGACGTTTGAATTTTCCAGTTCTCTGGTCCACCTCACCAAAGGCACCAGCCTCAAAGTCAACCGTATTATCCACAATTTCAGCCTACTCCAATCATAACGCCGCCAAATGTGTTCGGATACGCTCCCGCGCCCAACCCCCAGCATGGCTGTGAGTTTTCCAACTCGAATAGTTTCACGAGATATTCGTACATGTATCGTGAACCTATGACTTTGTCGGCAGATTATTACACAACGTCAAACACGATCGGTTTGACTAGGGCGAGTACAAATGCGGTCAGTGGTGGAGCGCAACATGTCGCAGGCCCACTGGCCGGTACTCAAGGTGCTCCAGTTATACCGCAAGGTACAATTCAGCAACCTACTCAACAAGCCCAACCTCTGCCTACGCTGGGTATACCTCTGCCGCAAACTGGTACGGTTGCCTTTCACACCTTACCTTTCCGAGCCAAGTTTCTTGCGCGAAACGCCATTTTTTTTTCTAATCCGTCGACATGTTTTACATTACAGATGTATACTCGGGACACAACGGTGGTGCGACAAATACCGTCAGCACCACTAGGTCTCGGAAACCTCGAGGGCAGAATGCCATTTTGGACATAGTAGATCCGCAAACGGGCAAAAATATAAGCGACGAAATTTATAAGGATAACGAAGCTACGCAGAGTGGCGAATCTAGCAATCGCGAGACGCCACAGCCACAGGTGAGCTACGTCGAAATGTATCGACAATTGGCTAAGAGACTTGTACTCTCGTAGCCGATTGTTGATGTATTGTATATCTGTATACCCACACGAGCCATGACGATCCCCTCTCTCTCTAGCGGATTGTGAAAAGATTATTGGATTAGATTAGTTGGAAGCGAGAGGATTGAATGGCTGGAGGGTGACAGATTTGTTAAGTCTTGAATATTTCTTTCGTTCGCCCAAGTGCTTTTCTTTTCATTTCTCTCGCCCTATGATTTGAGTTTGGAGGAAAATTTTAGTTGTCAAGCGTAATGCCTCAACGACTAGCACGTGCCACTGTCTATCACGCAGATTTGGTGATTGTTACAGAATAATGGTGCGGAGGTGATAGCTGATTTCGCGGCTCGCGTCGCCAAGGCCGCGACGGAGGGATCCGACACAGTGTCGACGAGCGCGTCCGATACGGCGCCTAATACGATACAAGCAGCGGCGCAAACGTCGAACATTAAAAGCAATTCCGCTAATGACGCGGAAAGTCAGTGTAGCAGTAGTCCGTCAATGACGAAAAGTATAGCTGGCGCTGGCGCTAGCAAAACGGTACCTACGATAAGTAGTCAATCGTTAGGTACTAGTAGTAACGCGACGCAAATAGACTCGAGCGCGGCGAAAACGGAGTCGAAAGCGTTGCAACTCCCCGTCAAGGAGTTCCAGCCGAGGAGTGAAGTGAAAAGCGTGACGATCGAGGAATCGCCACCCGTCACACCCTCGGTGGTGGTAGCAGCCGTCGCGAATAAAGATACCGTTTCCGTGCAGCTTACCGCGCCGACTGCTAATAGCGAAACAACGGCTGTGACAGCGACGGTGACGGCCGAGACCGAATCCGAGTCCGTCGGGGTTACTGGCGCTGGAGTTGCAGCCGTAGTTGGAGCCGGAGCCGGAGCCGGGGCCGGGGCCGGGGCCGGAGCCGGGGTTGGGCCCGAGGCCACCAAGCACCTCAACGCCTCGTCCAACGTAGTACAGACTGCACCAGTTACTTCCTATTGGAGTAACGTTACCCAGGAAATCCCGAAACCGTCCGTCACTGCCTCGAGCGTCAATCCCGTTCCTAATAGGGAGCCATTCCCTAATCTATCCAAGACTTTGTCGAACTCGCCGCCGAGGAGGAAACCCAACGCCACCGAGCTGCCTTCCAATACCAAAGAGCAAAAGGAGAGGAAAACGCGGGAGAAGAGCCTCGGCTCGCGGGGCGCCACTCCTACGCCCGTTCACAATCAGCCGGCGGATCACCATCACCAGAAGACCAACGGCGACGCGGCCGGCGACAAGACGGAGGCTGAGCTGGTGCATCCGAGAAACGAGATACAGCAGAAACCGTCGGACGGTGAGTAGAGCGTCTCCTCCATTTCGACTTTCAACTTACTCGGTTCAACTGCAATCTCTCCGTACACAGATAGCGATATGCGCGAGCTCTTAAACGATAAGATACCTATTATTTATCGGAAATTTGCAAAGACGCTCATTATTATGCGCGAGCGCGGCCTTGAACGAGTTTACTCGAAACTTGTACCGTCAACGCTCCTCTCTCTTTTCTTCTCACCGATACACGCGCGATACTTGTCCGAGATATATCGATCATAAGTGAGCGTTATCATTGGCTGGCAAGACACGCGATGCAATTCCAAGAGAATGTTCTCGGCGACTACTTTGCGCCGAGATTACGCATGCGTTTTCGGTTCGCTCGAGTCGTAACGAGGCCTCGTCAGTTCCGAAATGGACACGTTGCCTGAAAAATGCCGCGAAACTTTCCCGCGCGCGCGCGCGCATAACCGTCGGCGTCGGTCGATCCCGGCGTCTGACTGAAGAGGGCACCCTCCAAAACCCTAACCTAACGCAACCTAACTTGATCTAACCTAAAAGCCACGAGGAGGATCAGAGCGTGCTGTTGCGAGCCAGGTGGATGTGTGGAGCGCTGTTTCGATATAGCCGCCGCGTGCGTCTCTGCTAACGAGTGAATTCAACGTCGAGACTGGCGCGAGGGTTGCGCATCAATTTACAGGACGCGGGTTTCTTTTTATTATTTTAAACCCATCGCGGCTCCTGGCTCGAGACAAGAGCGCAACGCCGCTTCCGCCGCGTCGTTACCTCGCACGTGTTCCGTTCTTTTATTATTTGAATCTTTCCTTGTGAAATTGTCAATCTTACGTTCGATTTGATTTTCCAACAAGTTTTTTTATAAACGCGACAGTTTCGTTATTCGGAGCATCGTTGGATTTTTAGTGCGTGACTTGAACAGTGTGAATGTTTATTTATACGTAGAGTTGTTTCTATTGCGGACATTGGTAAACTCCTACTCCAGTTTGGTGTAACAAAGCGGTCGCGAGATGAAAAAGGGTAAGATACAGTGTTCGTTATCTCTCTGTCTCTCTCTCTCGTTTTTTTTGGGGGTGGGGGAGGGACTCGTAGGTGCTCGACAACGTGGGAACGTTTGCGCTCTATCTTGAATTTGCGACAGCGGTGTAATTTGACAATTTCTCTCGCGGCGAGAAGGATGCTCGTTGTCGAGTCCCGGCAGAACAATCGATACAGCCGTCCATTTTTCTTCCCTTCGTCCTAGTTTGCTCTTGAAAGACCGTCGTCGGCGTCTCGCGTCTAAACAATTGGAATTCTCTCGATGACCGTTACGGACGACGAAGGTCCCGTAAAGTTCCCTCGTCTATTTTCTGCGCTACGATAGGATCGCGCGCGGTCGGCCAGGTAACTTGGTGAGGACGGGAGAGGCGGGCGAGGCGCGAATCGGAGCGGAGCCGAGTCGAGCCGAGTCGAGTCGAGGCGAGAGTGTCGAGACCAAGGCGGACGGTGACGCGATCGCGCGAACATGGCCGACGGGCCACGATGACGAACGAAGCTCCGCCGCCGCCGCCGCCGCCGCCGCCGCCGTCGTCGTCGTCGGCGGCGGCGGCGGCGGCGGCGGCGGCGGCGGATTAACCGGTGAACCGGCGCTGGAAGGAACGGGAGAAGAAAGGAGGAGGGAGGAAGTCCTCCATCGTCGCCGAGGGGACCGGACGGCCTTCAGTAGCCAGCACGTGCTGCGCTAGCCGGTCGCATTTTACACCGCTCTCTTCTCCCAATTCTGTCCCTTCCTCTCTCTCTCTCTCTTTTTTTTAATACTTTTTACCCCTTTTATTTAATTTTTTTGAGGAAAAAGATCCGTTTTATCCCACCCTCGAAACAGCACTCGAAAGATCTCGACTCGAATTCCAACCTTTAATCCCCTTTTCCTTGGTCCTCCCCGTAACTCGCGCGCATACCTTATGCATCGCTTTACCGCTCAGGCAACGAATACGCTTATTATATCGTTTCTCCGCGCTGTGTTCCTACAGTCTGTACATTGCAACGCAACGACCTTGGCGCGATAATTGTAGATATATTTTTTTATCGAATTGCGACGAGCGCCCTATACACGCATCGTTTTTTATCCGAAAATCCTTTTCCCCCTTTTCCCCTCCGTACAATCCATCTGTCTCGTTCGTCGAGGATAGAGCTCGGGTCTCGAGGAATGAGAAGCTTCGGTCTAGTGAAAAGTTGGTGTCGCGTGTTCCAAGAGGCGAGACAGTCAAGTGCGAAGGGAGCAGAGAGAGAGAGAGCCCTACGTCGAGGGATGTACGTATCACGCGAGAGTTCGGCTTCTCCTCGGCATCTCCTCGCGGCAACGTGATCGAAGATGTCGGTACCTTGGTGACAACGTGGTTTCCGACATCTTGTAGTCAGCGTGGCGCGGCGGGGTGAGACGAGGCGAGGCGAGGCGAGCCGAGCCGAGCCAAAGGCGAGGCTTGTAGCTAGGCGCGGGCCGAGCGAGAGGAGAGGAGACGAAAGGCGGGGCGCGCGTGCACTCGCGGCTTACTTATCTTATTTGTTTCATTAGATTTGTAAATTGCACGCGCGCGCCAGCCGTACGCGGCGGGGTCTCGCTTCGATAACGTCGGGACGCGACGACGTTGAGGGGCACCGGATTCGCGCGGAGGAAGGCGACCGCTCAAATATGGCCACCGAAATCCGCGCGGCACGCACGCACGCACGCACGCTCGCTCCCGATTTTTCTTCCCTCCCGCCTCGTTATCTCGAAAAATTTGATATCGCGCGCGTACCCGGCGATCGTCGCGACGTCATTCGATGCTCCCTTTTTTTTCTTTCTTTAGCACGTGGACGCGTTCTAAATATGCTCGTCGACTCGGTCCTCGCGCGTCGATCCACGGCATCGTGGGTCTGGCCTTGCAAAGACGTCGCGCACGCGGTGGCGCGTGGCCATTTTGTGAAATGACGGAAAGAGAATGCGCGCAGCACCATATTGGTTCTCGCCGTTCCCGATGGATCGACCTTCGCAAAACTATTCTCTCGTTCTCCGATCGTCGGAGCCGTCGAGTGTTTACGAATTGCCGCGACGTCGCGCTCGTCGACCTTGAGCTCGTCTTGTTTAACGAGCGTCGAAATAATCGGTTGGAATGATTTGCAAACGGAAGGAGATCCGTATCGGCGTATCGAAATGATGGCGCGCGATCGTTCGGACTTTAGTCGGCGCGAAATAGTAATGTAAGCGCGCGAAAGGTCAGTGGGTCGTTTCGGTGACAGACTCGCGGGGCGATACGCGAGGAAAATGGCACGTGCGAGTGCGTGTCGGCGCCGTCCTTTTCGGCTAAAGGCCGTTTCACAAGAGACTCTCGGCGGGGCAACCTTGAGCCGTCCCGGCGGCGGATCGGGTGAAAGTCTTCCGCGGCTCGAGAAAAGTCTGCGCGCGTAACCTCGGGGAAAGGGACGCGCGCGAGCGCGCTCTGCACTTTGGAGCACGAGGCGAACTTGCGGCTGGTAGATAAGGAACAGATAATTTTTATTTGCCGCAAAGAAAATTGGGGCTCGTTGCGATTTCAACATGCATCTCCCTCGGAGCGGAGCCGTCTAATTATATCGTCTCTCTGTCCAACTGGGAAAACGCGCTATTCTCTCGTTGCGTCGAGAAGAATCTGTCAACATTTCTCGCGAGAGGGAGAGAGAGAGAGAGACGCGATCCACGACCTGCTTGTGTAAAACGCGACTCCAACCTACTTTCGTGCATCGAGTATCGAATTGGAGATGATGAGCGTGCGCTCGTGCACGGTGAATTTTGCTGCGCGAATTTCGATCGGGTTGAAATTGCCCCGAGTGCGCGTGCTCCGACGCGCGCGAGAACCGACCGAACGGAACTAATTTAAGAAATGCTGTGTCGGTTTGCGCCAGTTCACAGGTTAAAATAGATGCGTGAAAGTCGTCGGGCGCCGCGGCCGGCCAGGCCCGAGGCTTTTCCGAAGTGTCTTTCAGTCGGGGACGATCGTTCGGGCTCGCCCGGACGGCTCTCGTCGCGGAATCGAAATCGAAATCCACAGTCGCGCGAGTTGGACTCCCGGAGCGGACAGGGTCGCCTCGTCGCGCCGATGAGCTTGTCGAGGATGCGATTCTACCCCTCGCCGTTGTTGCGCACCGTTGCGTTTACGTGTCGCATCTACGCCGCGTTTGGCAGGGATTTGGCAGGTTTATAAATAAATACTGAATCAGTGCCGCGCCGCGCGCGCACACGCCCGTCGGAAACTCGAGCCCTCGAAAGATGTGAGTTGCACGTGCGCGCGCGCGCGGACACACGTGAAACATGGGCGACCGAGGAACGGGCGACGGCGGCGATGGCGGCAGCCGTGCCAGAAGCGGCACGAGGTCCAAAAGCCGTAATCGACGGGGATCCCGAGATCACGGTACGCGCGGAACGCTATTACGGAAGTAGTTTTGCCACTTGGCACGCGTTCGTCGAGAATCTTGTCCGTTGAACAAGAGCGAGTGCTCCTTCCTCTCACGCGCGTTTAGGATGCGTTGACATTTGTGACAGAGTAATCGGACGATAATATATATATATATATATATATGTTTCTATTTGAAATGCGTAATTCGTTGATCTCACCAACACGCTTATCTTTCCATTCCCCAGGTAAAGCTATGCAAAAGCAAAAGAGCAAAAAATTGAAACGCGAACTGAATCGCAAGGGCGCGGAGAAGGAAGGCACGGATATGGATGCCTTTGTAAATACCGTATCAGCGGCCAAGACAGCGGAGATGAAGCAAGACAACAAGGAGCACGCCCCTCCCGCCCCGAAAGACAGTAACAAGGAGCCTAGCAGAGAGATGAGCAAGGATATCAAGGAGAAAGATAATTACGAGTCGAAGAAGGAGAAGGAGATTATGCCCGTTCACGCGAAAACCGAGAAACACGCGCTGTCCACGACGGAGGTGTCCAAGCCCGACAGCGCTCCCGCCCAACAAGCGTCTCACGTTGTAGACAAAGCCCCGAGCAGCAAGGAATCTTCGGTCAAGTCCGAGGATAGTGCGTTTAATGCACTTGCCGTGCCATCTCCCAATGACGTCGTCGATCACGCGGCAGTTATCGAGGAGATGCACTTGGAAGCCTTGGTCGCGCAGAAAAATGAAGAGAACTTCAAGGTGTCGGCGTTGCACGCGTCCAACGACGAAAAGCCGACGACGGTGATTACGGAGAAGAAGCCAGAAGAAGCGCTCGACGTCTCCAGCGGTAGCGGCGCCGATGCCCCGGCCGAAGTCGCCGCACCTGTCGTCAACAAGGCTCCGTTACTCAAGTACAAGTACTTGGAGGGCCAGTGGAGTCCGCTCAACATGACCGGTAGGAAGTCCTACGATCGGGACTTTCTATTACGTTTACAATTTGATCCCAACAGCAAACTCAAGCCGACTAATCTACCAAATTTACAAGCGGTTTTGAAAGACAGCTTGCAGGTATGTTGCCAAACCACCTTGCTCCCTCTCACCTCCATCTTTACTCCATTTATTTACATCTGCCTCCAACTTTTCTTAGAATGCGCATAATCCTATGGATTTGAGGGCTTTCAAGGATGTTAATATTACTAGGCATGATTCGTTAATGCCAGGATTTGCAAAGACAAACATGAGTACGCGTCCGGTAAGTAGAATTCAAGTAAAAACTCGATCTCTTTCAAATTCCTCTATTCAAACCACTTGGCTTTGATATCCGATATCGATAAGGCACGTCTTGTTTTACAGCCACCGACGACCCGTAAGAGTGAACGGGGCAAACCAAAACCGAGTAATAAAAATGTCATTCACGTTTCACTGTCGTTGAGAGAAGACGTGAAACTGAGAGAAACAGAAAACGCATGGAAACCGACGAGAATGACGCAGTCTAAAATCTCTGAGGAGGAAGCGAAATCGCAAGACCTTTATAGGCGAGTACGAAGCGTATTGAACAAACTCACTCCGCAAAAGTTCAACACGTTAGTTGATCAGGTCCGAAGCTTGGCGATCGATACGCAAGAACGTCTGCAAGGAGTTATTAATCTGGTCTTTGAAAAAGCCGTCGACGAACCTAGCTTCTCGGTCGAATACGCCTTGTTGTGCAAAGACCTGGCCACGATGGAAGTCGCCGCTACTGAACCTCAGGATAGTATGATTAGCTTTAAGAAGCTTATCATTACGCGTTGCCAAAAAGAATTCGAAAAGAGTCCAGTTGATGATGTCATGAGAAACCGAAAGATCAAAGAAATTGACGAGTGTAATGACCCGGTAAGCACATCTTTTCTTAAGCTCACTGATATTTTTCTTTCCCCGGTATACAATATTTTACTTTCATATCGAATTATTTTTTTCTCCTCCATATTAGGAGAAAAAGAAAGAACTTCAGTTGGCGCTCGAGGAGGAGGAACGTAGGATACGAATTAAGTCTGTAGGAAATATTAGGTGAGTATCTTGTATTCGCATCTCGAGATGGTCATTTACCATTTCTTCAAGGATCGCTTCAATTCGATCGCTTTACCTAGCTCTATGACAATATATTTACTATTTTCCTCCATGTGAAATACAACATTCTCAAACATATCTCATTCATTTAGATTCATCGGTGAATTGTACAAACAGCAGATTTTGACTACGAAAATCATGCACCGATGTATTCGTCATCTATTGGAACAAAATGACGAAGATAATCTCGAATGTCTGTGCAAACTAATGACTACGATTGGAAAGGATTTGGCATTGAAAGGACCTGCTGAGGTAAAACTATATTATTCACTTGCAATTTTCTGCAAAATGTCGTATATTGCAAGTATTTCTTAACAATTTGCCGATAATTATAGCTATTCATTTCTTGTTTCTTCCTTCCTGTTATAGGAGATGCAGGACTACTTCAATAAGATGCACGAGATTGTTTCACGAAAAGGCCAGAGTAAAATTAGTTCTAGAATTCGTTTCATGCTTCAAGATGTTATCGACTTGAGAGAAAATAGATGGATTCCGAGAAGAAACGAGAACAATCCTAAGACAATTGACCAAATTCAAAAGGAAGCGGAATCCGAAAGACTGGACATGCAAGTGAATAGCGCTCCGTTGAGTGCCGCACGAAAAGACGATCGTAATAACGACAGAAAAAGAAATCGTGGACTGGGCGGTCCTACTGACGATGGTTGGAGTACACCAGTAGGAAGGGTGAGACCCGCGATGTATTCAGTGGAAACAGCAAAATTAAAGAATAAACCGGTTAGTTATCTGGGCCTTTCTTATATTCTCAAATTCTGAAACCCCCTACAAAGTGTATTACGCATGCGCATCTTTTTTAACATTATACGTTTACGTGTATTCGTACTTCAATTTATAGAACAATAAGATAAAAAGCGATTGACACGTACGTTCCGAAGCTACAGCAACATAATCTTTTTTTTCCTATTGTAAACTTTATGCAACGCATGCACACAGAAATAAATTTAATTCTTTCCAAATTATGGACACGTAAATACGTTCAGTAAATGGAATATCATGAGCAATACGAGGCTTTTACATGTCACGACGTATTCGTTCGTTAACGATGAACAACTTCAACAAGAATGTAACGCATTTAATAAACAATGTAATTACTCATTTAGTAAATGTCACTTTTTAATTTTAACTGTATTTTTATCCAGTCTTAATATTCGAAATGCGATCTAATTTGAGAGATTGTGAGAAACCATGTCTAAAAAAGCCTTTAGTGTTGAAGCACGTTACAGACAATACAGAATACTTGGCGCATGTATAATTTATTTGTAACTAGTGTTTAACAGATGGGATTTAAATCAGTCTCTTTGAAATTTGTGCGTAAATTAAAAATTAAAAAAATTAATTTCATGGACTAATCTGAACATGAAACAATCAGCATTAGCTATTTTTAAGAGTGAAACTTGTTTCGTAAATCTGACTGTAATTTGTTTCGATAGCCACCGATGGACGACATGCAACTCGGCAATAGGGCGTCTTACTTGTGGCGGGCTACTAACCCGTCAAATACCTCTAAGACGATAAGTTTGAACAAATTTGCGTGCTTAGAGAATATGTCCAACCTAGACCAGGACAAGAGGATGGCGCCCTTACCGCTCTCTGGGTAAGTTGATTTTTTCATTATATTGGTTGGGATTTTTGCCATGGTTATCCCTATCTAATTTCACGTTTTATCATGATGATACACAACTACAGACTAGAGTTTCTGAATCTTCTAAAACTTTCATGATTTCACACATACATTCTGAGACGTTAGAAATTTCATATTATCGTTTCGAAGGATGTCGACAAATGCCTATATATTTTTATCTCTTATTTTAGATCACGATCAACCGGTCCAAGGGAGTGCAGCCGGGATTACAAGTCCTATGGTATGTTTTCTTATTTGTACTGATAATTAACAGTGTAAGTTACAGATGTAACCTACACGGTAATAACGTATTGTTACACTTTTTTTGCAAGAAATAATTTTCACATGAGAAATGTTGATTTGTTTTTACAGACGGTAGGAGCTCCCGTAACGGCACTCATCAGTCGGGCAGTGCATCGAGCAGGGAGAGTCATCCGTTGCTGGATAACTCTCAAAGCCGCAGCGTTTCGATGCTTCCGCCCGTATTGAAGTCTGCCTCCCAGTCTGGGGCTATAAGCCACAAGGCTCCGATGTCGGAGCAAGAATTTACCAAGGCTTATAACTCCATACTGAAACACTACTTGGAGGAGCCGATTGTTGAAGTAAGTTTTCGAAAATTTCACAGTCCATCATTTATTCTCCCCGAGTTACCTTTTTTATTCATAATTATCAAACTGTTGTCTTAATCAGCTCTTTATAAAACCCAAATGGGATTTAGGATGACAGTTGGGATCGAACCCACGATTTGTTGATTACGAGTCAACCGCTCTCGTACACAACCACAGAACATCCTATAAAGTTTAATATTGTATGCATAATAACTACTGTGTGATATTGTACACACACACACATCGCAATACATATTTTCGTTTGCGAGATCTTTTCAATCTACTAACGCACGCTTCTTAAGTCCATCTCTGGTATAATAGGAGATGCTTGGGTCATTGGCGTGCAATAATAGGCAATACCTTCTTTTTAGTTCCGTGTGATGGTATTAATATTACACTATACTATTCACACAAATTAAAAAGAGGACATTTACAAAAAAAAGATTATTTTAGACTGTTCTGGACATTAAATTCATTATTGTTAACGCGTCTTTATTTTTCTTTGCAGAATACGGGATTAGAAATTCAACAGAAATTTGATAATGCAACATTTGCCAAACTTACACGCGAGTGCATTAATCACGTTCTTGAGAAGTCGCCTGTCGAACGAGAACTAGTTTCGAAGCTGTTGTCTCATTTGCTTAAGCAAACTATTCTACCTGTGGAGTGTTTCAAGAATGGGTAAGTTGTTCGTTTATAGAGCACGTTATCGCAAGTAGTAGTTGTAATATATATGAATTTATGATGAAAATCTTGATACAGAGTAAAGGTACTTGAAAAAAATATCTTTGTGTTACGAACGCCAAAAGGATACTGATGTTATTTGCATAAATTTAAATCTTGTAACACCGAGCTGTCTCACCAAAACTGTTGCAAATACAAGGGAATTTTGTTTCAGATTGGGAGAAGTACTGGAAATAGTAGATGATTTGGTTATCGATATACCAAAAATTTGGACTTACTTAGCCGAAATACTGTGTAAGTAACACACGCGTATCTTCTTACTGCGGGTTAGCCGCAAAAGATATTAAGATAGAGATAAAGATTTCTTTTTCGTGATGACGATTACATTTTACACCATAGAAAAATTCCGTGCGGGTGCTATAGCTCAACAGGCCTGAAGAAATAATATAATAATTTATTCGTCCTGCTTATCTGAAATTGTTTCACACTCGTGACAATCTGTGTTGCAGCACATTCGATAGAGGACGGAGCTATCTTATTATCCGAATTGAAGAGTATATGTTTAAGTTTGAGAAGGCAAGGCTTTGTAGGTAAATTCCTTGGAGAACTTATGACAAAAGTATCTCGTAACAAAGGGCCTAAATGGCTTGCCGATAAATGGGACCAAAGTGGACTTCAACTGAGTAACTTAATTGATCCAGAACGAGAGAATGTCGATAAAATCATTCAAGAATACGTAAGTTTTCCTCGATGATCGTATTACATCACCACCACCCTCCCTTCAAAGAACGTTATATCTCGGCTTGTCCATGTTATTACTGCCAATTATTTATAAGAATTGAATAGCTTATAGATAAAATGGACGAAAGACTTGACATTATCTCCGTTATTTTAATCTAGTAAATGACTTTAATGCAAATCTTTGTCGTCAAGATTCGCTATATATGAATTTAATGAGTAACATATGTTTGAAAAAATTATGTGTGAATCTTCCTTTTTTTTTAATTATTATGTAGAAACTGGAAAATTTAGAAATTTACTTGTTCGCATCAAAACAGCATATTTAGTAGAGTTTCTGAAAACAATGTTAATAATACTGCAATAAATTTGATTAAAAGTTGTCAAAGATTAGCAACCATTTATATCTGCATAAATCTTGCTGGCGTGATTCTCTTTTTCTCGATGTAATTTGTTTTGAGTTTTATATTAGAAGTAACCTTTAAATAATACTATAGTTTGATGCATATCCTTTGTTTGCGACTCAAACGACTACCCTTTACTGTTAAACCTCTCCTCTCTCTTTCAAATTATCTCACTACTGTCTCTCTTATGCTAAATCCAGATCTTGTTCTGAAAGTAAAACAGTAACCTTTTCAGTTTTATTATGTGTATATTTATTAGTTCTGTTGTTTTTATGTTTAGAATTTGGAGTTTTTAACTGGTGATTACAATAGTGCCAAAGACTCCGCTGCTACTGAGCAACTCTCATTAGAGAAAATTCAAGAAAATCTTACGAGGCTCATGAAAGAAAATACTTCCTTCGATGAAATTTGCAGTTGGATAACTGTAAGTATAACATATAATTGACACACATGTTCTTTGTTATTTATATCGATAGTTTTCTCACAATCACCTTATTGTTTCAGGCAAATGTTGGTAGTAGAGAGAAGGATCCCACGTTTATAAGACATCTTATGAATGCCATCTTAGAAACTACGTTAGGTATGTATCATAGCATGTTATTTTTTGAAATATTTGAAAATCAACATTTTTCTGATCTTGTAATAAAATAAATATGATGATACATTTTGTATTTAGAGTAAAGATACACATTATAAGTTATCTTTGTGTTGTTAAGCCAAAAGGATTCTGACGTGATTTGTGGAAACAAATTGATTTGGTACTTTTTATATCGATATTCTAAATTTTTTTTCTCTTCTTCTATGCGCAGAACGACATCACGGCACTTGGAAGCTAAACCTAGATACTTTTGCGGGTTTGCAAACATTGATTCAACGGTTTGTCGACGCAAACGAAGTATTGGAATTGCAATGTCTTTATGCAATCCAACGATACGTTAAGAAGATTGAGTTTCCACCTGGTAAGTACACAGTGAAAAATACTTAGGTTTATTACTGTATGTATCATTACTTTTTTTTTTAAGTTATGTATTCGTACATGTATTCGTACTTTTATAAGATTGTATGGGCACGGAGACGTGAAGCAAAGTTGACAAAGAATTTTGCATTCTTAATCGCAGGTACCCTCGGTCCCATTATGAACCGATTGTGGATGGACAATGTGATATCAAGCGACGCGTTCCTGACGTGGCAAAAGAAAACTCCGGAAGGAGCGGATGTCGAAGGCCATAGCGTCTCAATCGTCGCACTTACGTCGTTTTTCACCGACCTACAAGAACCAGACGATAATTCTAGTGTCGAGGAATTGTCAACTAGTGCGAATCAGGGCTGTTGACGATATTGTGATCGATTGCACTATCGTCTATTAAAAAGACTCAAATACGCGTTTCCCCGTTGAAAGGAAAATACAACGCTCCGAAATCAAATTGCAGTTGTGTTTTGTTTTCGTAAAAAAAGAAACAAATAAAAACGCAGGAACGCTCCCAAGTATTGAAGGAAAGAAAATATAATAACAATAAAATGACATTTAAATGTATGTAATATAATCGAAAACTCCAACGACTCTTTATCAACAAGTAAAGGGAAGTGAGAGTGCTGACTAAATAAACACACGACAGCTGTATTTGAAATACAGTATACATAATGAAGATAAAGTTTAACTATTAATTATTACAGAACTATGCAAAATAATTATTATATATAATTCAATAAAATGATTCAAAGTTTAAATAAAGCAAAAAAAAAGTGGCTCGAAAATTATTATCGTGTTTCTTATGTAAATTGTCTCTGCAGCGAGGTAGGTCGATCGCTCAATAGAACCGGAATATGCGTTTTTTTTTCCATGCTTGGAACCTGGAAGACAACGTTACTTCCAAACATTATATTAACGCTAATGTTGCGGATCATAAACCGAAGTGCTTGTTACATGATTTAAACATAACGAATTGCAGACATCGGTATATGCAATCTGAGAATAGGTCAATTTTAAGTGGAATAAAAGAAATTCAGAAAGTAAGGAAAAGGAAAACAGCTACCGAGATGAAACCAAGTCTGATACTGACAGCGATATGGTTCTTCCTATTATTGTAACGGAGTAACGGTATATATATATATATATACATATATATAACAGAATTTACTAATTTATATCTTTGCAAATAAGAACTTATAATGTATTATATTATAAGAAGGTACGACGCTCACGTGAAACATGAGATGTGGGATAGAACGAAATAAGTGAAGGATATACAATATATTGTGGAGTTATATAGGATCTGTAATCTAGAACACGTTGAAGTTAGAAAATGAAAGATTACAAATGGTGTGCATATATATACATACATATATGTATACACACACATACATAATAAGGTACTATTTTTTAACACTAGCTATTTATAATCGCAAGGGATAAAAGAGTGTATGCCTGTGCGTGCGCGTGTGTGTACGTTTGAGATAGAGAAAGAGAGAAAGGACAGAGCGCGGCGCGTGAGAACATTGGTATGTGTCCACGTGGCTAATGCTGTAGCGTATTGTATAAAATTGTTATTAAACTGATTTGAGGTACAGCGTTGAGCTCGCCTTTGTTTCGAACGTGCTCGTATAGGAGAGACTGATTTTTCTGTGTGCATGTGTGCGTGTACAGCTATCAAAGAATATTATGTTTATCCGGCAACTATCGTTAAGTGCCGATACCACACGATTTATCGTACCTGTAAAGGTATCCACACTCGGGAAATTGCCAACTGTTTTCGTGAGAATAGACGTATGGGATATACTTTTGCGAAAGTATATCGAGTCTTTGCTTTGGTCTCCCAAAAGAAATCGCATCATCTGTCAGAAGCTTCGATCGACCATTTTCAAATACGAGACACACACTGATAAATCGATTACAGACTTTATTGAAATTACACGAAGCATACCTATATATTGTATGTAAATATATATATTATTATTTAAGTATATTAACAGAGTCTGCAATGTTTCGTAATTTCTTCTCATTGTCTCGGATACGTACGAATTACGAGTGTTCGTTACTTGTTGCGTTTCCCATTGCGTATCCCTTCCCCGAACCTTGTTATCTTATCGTTTCTCGTTTGTCTTTTCTTTCGCAACGATTCTTCTCCAAGCTTATTGCAGATTCACTTTCTTTAGGCAAATTTTATTTCACAAGTAGTTGCAAACAAAAGGAAGGGAACTATACCAAGGATAGATGGCAAATTGGGAATATTCGTTGCCAAGTCGAAAATTTCGCGAGTCCTTATTATAGTTTTCATAGTAAACAGCACATGAAATGCAATTTGTCGAGATCCATGGGCCT
The DNA here is from genome assembly GCF_000949405.1 of Vollenhovia emeryi. Taxonomy (NCBI): domain Eukaryota; kingdom Metazoa; phylum Arthropoda; class Insecta; order Hymenoptera; family Formicidae; genus Vollenhovia; species Vollenhovia emeryi. The sequence continues at coordinate 189,726 of NW_011967181.1, read as the reverse complement.
TGCCTGGCTCTATCGTAGACCGGAGGATCGTCTAAAGTGCGCGGACGTGGTGAAAGGACCCTCGTCGGCGAACCCCGCTATCTCCTGGGGTATTATCGCGTACTCTTCCACGCTGGTGCACGGTCTGCACATACATTCCAGCGGCGCCTTGGTGATTACCTGATTAACAGATACAATGGTAAATTGGCAATTGCTATGGGTTTCAACTTTTTGTCAATTTTGAATCCGAGCGCCGGCGCCGTATTACTCCGCGTAGGCACGCCGAGCGCCGATTGGCCGCGGTCGGCCGCGCACGAAACAATATGGCCGCGCGAAACTCGTGGTGTCGAACGGCTTTGCTGCGGATCTCCTAATCGGCGTGCGATCGGTAAGAGAGCGAGTGAATCCGCGTTGATGCGAGCCTGTTTACGATCGCTAGTGCCGCTAGCCTTAATGCTGCCGCATCCGTACGCACATCCGTCTCGTGCCCGGTCTCACCTTCCTGAATTTCGTCTCCCCTGCTTTCGCCCGCGGACAGAACAGGGAGACGCTTGCCTCTCTCTCGCCGCTTTCCTGACAGCACATGCAGCTCCTCTCCATTTGCCACATCTTGGACCCGGACACCTGTGCGTGTTGATAAACCAAACGTTTGTTGTATGCGTTTTCTCATGCGCGCCAGCGTTCTCCCTCTCCCCCCCCCCCTCTCTCTTTCTCTCTTTCTCGTCGCGTTAGACAGCGAGAGAGAAAGAGAGGAAAGATAGTGCACTCTGTCAGACGCAAAGTACTTGAGATTTTCGATATCAGATCTTGCGTGTACGCTAAGATTGAGAAAATGCCCCTTTCTTTAGTTTCGGAACCGTTTGCGCAAGATACTATGTGTCATTAAATAAACGCCAACTATTGAGAAGATTTTCAAGTGGCCCTTCAAGATGTAAAACTCTTGTTCACACGCACACACATTGCTATTACCGGTATTGTAAGAAAATGGACTCTTGCACGCTTTGCGAGATTATTAGTGCTAATCCTAATGTTTCTTACCTGCAGGTAACTGCTGCATCTTCCTCTACACGCGTAACTGGGAATCGGCTTTGGAACACAGCCTGGATACTGAAGGAAGTGTATGACACGCGTCGCCTGACACTCGTCCACCCCGACGATCGCTTCTGTGCCTCCATACAACAACCATATCATCACTGCGCACAGTAAGTAGATAAATACTTAATTCTTATTATTATTACAGCTACTTTACACGCAGTTTGCAAGAAATATTTATTCTGCAGCATATTGCTTTAATTTTGCAAAGGTACTGTTGGATGTTAACTTATTTACCAAGGTAATAGAAGAGCTTGCCTCTCGAGTGATACATTGCCTTCCTTTCCTAATACTTTACTGTGCTTGTAAGTCCTACGTCGTAAGCTTTTATACACCACGGGTGGCCATATTTTCCCCTTTCTTCGGCTATATTTTAGCAGTGTCACCATATATCAGAAAATCACTATATGTACATATGTACAGATCGTATGTCCGTAAGAAAATGCTTCCTGAGGTGTTTGCTACATTTATGTATATGTACGTGTATGTAGTG
>NW_011967181.1:172978-187410 GCF_000949405.1 Vollenhovia emeryi | reverse complement strand
CCTGAACTAGATTTTTTCTTGTTAATTAACATAGTAGCCTACCCAGTGAGAACACTGACGTCGAATCAACGTCGAATCGACGTTGATCAACGTCGAATCGACGTCGAATCGACGTTGATCAACGTCGATTCGACGTTGATTCGACGTCAGTGTTCTCACTGGGTAATGATTCTATTTACAAGTTGTGATATATATGATGATTTCTCTCAAGATATGTGACCAAGATCATTTCTTTCACTTATGACAGAATATTTGACAAACAATTTAAGAATTAAGTTCTCTATAGTAAGCATGTCCAATAAGAATTGATTTGTAAACAACAGGGTACGTGTACTTTTTTTGAAAACAATAATGACCAGCATCTTAAACTTTAAGTGCAATCTCCACTAATCTTTTGGATTTAAAGCTAAATGGTGTAAAAACTTTTCAAATTGTGAAAATCAAGTTTAAGGACTGACAATACTTGTCGCAGCAAGTTACAGCACTCACATACATGCGTATGATTTAAAGCTTTCTCTTGTATTATAATTTGATATTTAATAATGCTAAAGGAAAAATAATTTCAGATCTTGAAACCCCTCAGATCCCCGCCGACAGCACTGACTTGCTAAGGATGTCATTTTTATACTCGGAAAGTATCTACATATACACACACATTATATATAGTATACTTCTCCTCGCCCTAACGATTTCTTTTTATAATTGTCAAGTCGTGCAAGGTCTTACTACTGGCGGGAGTATGTGGCCCAGGATACAGAATAAAACTCAGCCATAATATAAGTTATTATAACAGCTGATATCTCGTCAATTATAATATTGTGAATATTTCTTAAAACTCGAGTGCAGTTTAGGCATGTTGATGAAACCATGCTCATTCAATAGTACGACCTTACTACCATATCTCATTGCGTATCTAGGATGTGTTAAAAATCTTTCCGATGGTATACATACCTTCTCAGCATAGCAATGGCATATTTACAAGGTTAGAACTGCTTCCGGCGGGGATATTTTTCTTTAATACTATCGTTATTATCTACAAAGTTGGTCATTAGGCCCGCGATGGTCCAAGTTGTTTTAACATTAACTACGCGTTAATAAAATCGTGTTAAAGTTTAAAGATTTTAATCTTTCGAAATTTGCAAACCATTTGTACGCCAACATTTCCGTTAAGGATTTATATACGTATACGTGACAAGTATAAACAACTATTAGGTAAAGCAAGTATAGCAAATTTTTATTCAAATAATTTATATTTATCTCGTAACATGAAGCGATACACAAGATTAAATTACATCAGGAATTTACAAGTAGATTCATGTAAATACATTGAAAGTACTATTTATTTTTATCGTCATTACAATATATTTTTATTTCTGTGCTGCATCTATCGGTGTAACTGTCATATATGTATATATATAATTGTTGCAATTCCACTGCACCGAGAAACTGTATAAATTATATTTCAAATCGTTGTTGGTTTTTATCTGGCAAAGTCGCCGCACTTGAGGCATTTACATTCAGCCGGCTCTCGTATCTTGATCTCCATCGTCTCGTCATCCGTGCCTATTAATTTGATTCCATCCGCGTCGTAGCATTGATTTAAGACGACGAATCTTTCCTTGAGATAACTCTCACGGCAACAGTAGCACTCCTGTTGTAAAAAAGAGAATTACATGCCTAATTAAAGGCAATATCTTGCTTTGCGCGAGGTGTCGCAGTAATTTACCTTGGAGAAGCCTGTGGTAGTAACAACGCTCGGCTGTACTTGGGAATTACAAAATCCTTCACATTTAGTGACCGATATATCACTGCTACACGTTCTTCTCAAACGTCCTATCTCGTCGTATTCGTCTTTAGTAATGTGTACTTCTGACTGTAGAGTCTCGCAACTTTCGTCATCTACCTCGGTTATTTCAGCATCGCTGATTGTAACATAAACCACGAGGATTAGCAAAGATTTCGGGGCTGCCAGCATTATAGTATCGTGTTTATTGAAATATTTAACAGACGGTCACCGTACAGGCTTTCAGATGAAATGAAAGAAGAGAGTATCAAACGGGTGCTTTTATAGGTAACTTGCCACTCCCTCTCCCATCGTGTGTAAAAGCCATAGCGATCCCCTGCTGCCTTGATAGTATAGTTCGGTCGTGGGTGTGAGGGATAACGACCCTCTGTTGCTCTTAGAGTTGCTCGGTGCTCCATTTTTTCTCGCCCGAAACCATTACTTTTCCCATGTTTTGCATCATACCCGCTAATGGGTTTTTTATGTCTCTCGTGTATACAACGTGGGGTTTGACCACGCAAGTAACGTAATTTTATCTACGGTTCTTTTTTCTCCGTGTATTATATCGTGTTTTAGAGCACACGCTTGGAGAATGTTTTTAGTGGCATACAAAATTTATTGATTCTAATATAGTGCAAAGATAATGTTATCGATATAATATTATGTATCATGTTTAGTGGTCGTTTCTTGTACTTCCCGGACAGTTATCTCTTAAATCGTCTTCGTCGTCGAACTTTGTTCCACACCAGATACAGTAACAGTATTTCTTTCTTAAATATCTAGTAAGAATATCGAGTTTTTCTACATTGCTCAATGTTTCTTCGTCCTTGTCATCCTCGTCGTCGTCGTCGTCGTCGTCGTCGTCGTCGTCTGTGTCGTCAACTTGTTTCTCTTCCCTGCTCTCTAGCCAAAACCACGGTTCTTCAGGTTTCTCAATATTTTCTTTAGCATCTAGTTCTTGGCACACCTTCTGACTTTTGTATAAATCAGTTTTTTGCAGCTGTTCCGCCTTTCCTTGAGCTAGCCTGCTACGGAAATCTCGGGTGTCCATATTATCCAATTTGGCGTTTGCGTTCCCATGCTTGTACGAATCCTTTTTCTTTAGCGTTTTGCCCAGGCCTTGTCTATCCGCTTTCACTTGTACAGGAATCGGTTCAGTCATTCCCGATTGAGTCTTGCCTATTCCTTGACCAGGTTTGTATCCCATCTTCATTAGCATCTCAAAACCTAGGGACAAATATCAGAATTATCACTGTCCACTAAAACTGGTATCTTTTCTTCCGTTCTTACTATTGTTAACATCATAAATTTCTCTGTTGTACATGTTACGTAAAGTATACACAGACCTTTATTTGCGTTACTAATGGCACATGACAAGCCTTCCTCCCTTTTTTCCGCTTCGACTATTCGTATCGACTTGTTTTGTTCTTTCAGCCTAGACTCGAGTTCAGCCCTTTTCTTCATCAATGCAAATTCTCTTCTGTCAGAATGTTTGTATATAAGACTCGACGAGACACGTTTATCCGAGTCTTGTAGAAACTTATCGGACATGTAGTCGTCATCGTCTGACATTGTATTTGGAATGTAGTATTTAGCGAAAGACTGGAAAGAGAACGGTAGATTTTGTAACGTAACACGGGATAATGACAAGGTGAAAATTATTATGTTAATCAGTAATACGGATGTAATACCTCGGAGATTGTTCGCAGTGATTTCAACTTTGGATGATTTTGCGAGGCGCTACGTTTGCACTTTCAGGTTATGCTCTCGTACGTGAGAAATTGTGCATACACTCTCTGTAGCCGTGTCGGCAAGGTCGATTCCTGTAAATTGTCAAGGTTTTCCTCCGGACGAAAGATAATATTCGAGTCAAGTATCACATAGGACAGCTTTGAATGGTGTCATTTTGAAAGATGAGTTCCTTTTTGAAAAATGAGTTTTGCCGGACCTTTGCGAGAGCGGCGTATCGGATCGTAGGTGGGCAAGGTAGGTATTTCGAGCGGTGCGGCGCGTCATTCCTCTCTCGTTCCACCCATATGGCTAATGCGTGGAACGCGGAACTGGAACGCGGCACGGCTGGCTCTCCGGAGACAGTCCGGACACGGGGAACAGTGAACCATTGTATTTTCAGCGAGTCCCATACGTCGTCCGTACGTGCGCAAATTTTTCGTTGGTGCGCTCGAGTCCGCGGTGGTGCCCCGTGGCCGATTCTCACCCCCGGTCGCCGACGCCGCGTGTCCGACTGGCCGCGCGCGACCGACGGGGTCAGGCTGACGCGGACGACCGAGCGCTCGGCCGGAGCGTGTTCACGCCTGCGGGAGCGGGACGACGTCGTCGCGACGGAGACGCGAGACGTGCCGCGTGTGCTTCGCTGACCCGATTTTCGAGCCTGGGAGGTGGATCCACTCGGTCGATGCGTGCCGTTTTTGCCAAACGGGACCAGAGTTCCGCGCTCGAGTCCGGAGACATTGGCTGATCGGACGAAAGGGGAAGGGAGAGAGAGGGAGGGAGAGAGAGAGAGAGAGGGAGGGGGGATTCTCGACGAAAATAAGGGAGCGAGAGTGACGGGCGGTGCGGTGATATTTCATTGAGGAAGAAAACATGCCGGACACGATGTCGTCACGCCTCGTCGTGTCGGCCGACAGGTCCCGAAAGGTCACGTCGAGATCCTCGTGACCGAGCTCGTACATCCGACACGTTTGACGTGAAGCGAGGCGAAGCCAACGTCTCGGCTTAGATCCAGCCACGATCGCGGTGTCGCTACGTGACATATCTCCAAGCTGATAACACTTCTTGTCAGTGCTCCATCCGATTTACGTTCGTGAAAGGACTCTTCCTCGAATTCGCTCGGCTATGGTTGTAGCTAACAGCGGTGGTTGGGTACAAAATGCCAGTTCGCCCGCTGGGCAGAACAACTCCAACTTGAACCAGAACAATACGCAGAACAACAACACCACCAACAACAACAACAACAAGATGACCGCGAAAGGCGTTCTCATCTGTCGGGACAATTCCCATCCCTTCCTGGAGCGTACGTTGACACTGGAACAGCCAGTCAAGATTGGTCGCTCGGTGGCCAGGGCGAGAGCCGCGACAAACAACGCAATCTTCGATTGCAAAGTGTTGTCGAGGAATCACGCGCTGCTCTGGTACTCCTCCGGCAAGTTTTACCTGCAGGACACGTGCAGCAGCAACGGCACGTTCGTAAATAATCAGAGACTCAGCGCTTCCGGGCTGGAGTCAACGCCCAAGGAGGTATGCTCCGGGGATATAGTGCAATTTGGCGTGGACGTAGTGGAGAATACAAAGAAGGTGACCCACGGTTGTATAGTCGCCACCCTAAAGCTCTATCTGCCGGATGGGAAAGAGGCCAAGGCCAGTCTCAGCACCTCCGTCAGCTCGCCCGCCGGCAACGTCTCTCTCGAGGATCTCTACAAGCTTAACCAGATAATGCAGGAGGCGTCGAGGCGAGAGAAAGCATTGTATTCGAAACTGGGCTATCTGCAGCAACTGGTGGAGAATACTCGGAAAGCCGCCAACCAATCGTGGAAGGCACTCATCACGGAGGATCGTCTGCTGTCCTGGGTAATGACCGTCGAGAGTCAGCTGACGGTCTACTCGAAGAACTATTCCGAGGACAAAATGAGGAACGAACTCGCAAAGGTTCAGGAAGATAAGGCGCAGTATCAGAACGTCGCAAAGGAGGCGTTGCAGAAGGTCTTGCAGGAGAAACTGGAGGTCACTCAGAGACTGGTGCAATTGGAGGGGCGTTTGAACGAAACCGAGGAGGAGTGTCAGAGTTTGCACAACGTCGCCAAGTACACGCAAACGGAGCTGCAGGAGCTCAGCGCCAAGTATGCGGAAACGCAGAAGAAGCTCCACGAGACCAGCAACAAGCTCGTCGAGAGCGAGGAGAAGGTGAAGGACGTGCTGCTCGGCGCGGAACAAGAGAAGCGTGATCTCGCCAAGCGGCTCGAGGATCAGTCGAAAGTCGAGAAGAATCTGCGCGCGAGGCTGCACGATTCTCGGTTAGATTCCGTCAATATTTACAAGCAAATCACCGCCTTGAGGAATTACGCGCAGACCCTGCAAGATATGAACCTGAAGCTGGAGATCGGCGAGAATTTTGACTCGAAGGGCGAGGAGAATCCCATAGAGGCTATCAATGCTATTCTTAACAAATTGAATTCCATTCATGTCGACAACATGGAGACGGATATCGAGATTAATTATTACTTTAGCAAGAGTGAGCAGGATAATCAGTTGAATTCCTCGGATGTCGACTCGAAGCAGCTGAAATCTGATTTATCCTTTACCAAAGAGCAGATGGGCGACATGCAGACGACAGCCGACGATAGTCTCACCGAATATATTCTGCCACCGCCGTTATCGTCCAGACGAACTTTAGTCAATGGGAACTTGGCCAATCTAGACAACGGCGACACCAATGGAGACTCGGACACAAACTCAGAAGCGACCGACGACACGTGCAGCGTTACGAATGGCGACACGAGCGAGAAGAGCGTCATAGAGAATAGGAAGGAGGAGCAGGACTACTGCACGGTGGAACAAGCGTTGAAGCAGGCGTTCGTACCTAGCAAGCTGGAGGTGCGATTCGCTAATGTTGACAACGATCAGCATCGCGAGTCGACGAAGCAAATTGCCAAAGATGACAAAGTCGCGGAGATTCCGACCTTCCCGGGTACCGAGGATACGCTAGACAACTGTACCGTCATCGATCCTGCGGTAGATGAACAGGAGGACAAGGACGTGCCGGAATGCGAGGAGCGCGCCGAAGGAGATTACGTTAAAACTTTGAAACCCCTCGCGAAAAATGATACGATGCAACAAGCTCTCCACTCGAAAGACTACGTGCTGCAGACGTTGATCGGCTCTCTCGAGTCGTTGAGAGGCGAGGATAGTCTGGAGGCGCGGCAGACGGTGCAGAGGGAGCTGGAGGAATTGAAGGACTGGCTGATACGCGAGCCGAACGAGATCGTCATTGACAGGCTGAAGGAGCTCTACTACCGCGCCAAGAACGATGCGCAGCGGATGCAGGAGGTCAACGAGGAGCTGGTTATAGTGAAAGAAAAGTACAACGCGTTCGTCGAGGAAAAAGCGGAGCTGTCCAAGAAATACATGTCCCTCAAATCACAATGCGGTGATCTGCTGAGTGCGACTTACACCGTACCGATACATTACGTCGCACCCATCGCGTTCATGCTCGTGTGGATGCTGTGGGAGAAAATATTCTAATCCTCCCCGCCATCTAATATCCCTTTATGTACATATAACACCTGTTATCCTTTCCATTTCTTTCCCTCCTTTTACAATATCGACTTGAACTGTAATTGACTGTAAATTTCGTTAAGCCTCCCGTTTTGTCGTTTGAAGGCGACCACAATTTCATGTTTTTTATACAAGCAATCGTTAAGAATTGTACATATATACATATATAAATATTTGTTTAATTTCTCCCGAAATCGAGTCTTCTCGGGGCTAAGGATAAGGAGTCTCTCGTTAGGAATTTTGCAATGTTCGGCAAGAACGTGTCGCGTTATTACAAAAGAAGGAGCAAGATCAAAGATCATCTCTCGCAACACGGAAGCTCTCGACTTGTGCTCTTTGGGGAGTAAAAGTAGCTGGAGGAAAATGTAGGCACGATACCACGTAAAATGTTCAACATGCTGCCAAGCTGCTAAATATCATATCTTCTATATAATGTGGCTCAATTTTACAACATATTACGTATTTTGTTACATATTTCTTTGTTTAAACGATACGTTTCCCTTTCTATATAGCATATTCTAAAGATTTAAATATATATATATGTATCCTTTACTGCGGATAGAATTTATGAGAATACTCTCCCATGCAATACTCTCTCAAAGCGAAAGAAAGAAACAACACGCACGCACACCTGTACTCTTGTTTTCGACTATTCAAAACCTTCATACATTTGTACATAGACAATTGTAGAAAATTCATTGGCTATCAGGTGATACGCTTTCTTTCTTTCTTTCTTTCTTTCTTTCTTTTTCAAGCTCTTTAGTTGAGAGCGACTCTAAGAGTTGGAAACGATCTTAGCAGGCGATAGTGAGAGTTGAAGAGAGAGACGTATTACATTAGCATGCGTATATTACACATGTGTTGCTTTCGCGCCTCTTCCGATCACAATCATTTCTCGAGCGAAAATTCGATCGCGAATCGTAGTCTTGCGGCGAATCTTGGGTCCTTAGACCTTGTTTTACACAACGATACCTTAATTTTCTTTCCTTCGTATGTATACATGTTGGGTAGCGTGACAATATATAAAAGTGCATATCCGTTCGAGCGACCTAAACGCAAATGAATTAGCGGATATTTACCTGTCTAAGGCAAATTTCTCTCAGCACTCAATACCGTTCTATCGATCCTACCTTGGAATGGCCTTGATATCGTCTGATAACGTCTTAAAGCGGGAAGATCCAACATATATATATATATATATACATAACCGTAGTTTTCTATATTAATTGTTTTGATACGAAACGTAAAATGAGAAAATTGACAGTATTTTCTTAATTCGTTAGTTTAGTTTAGAGAGTGCCATGTCTACTTGTACCGCATTAGATAACGGAAATCATTGTGTGTCGCGGCGAAAACAAAAAGGTGGTATGTGACACTTCCAAAAAAGTACGCCACAAGTCGGTCGGTCGGTCGGTCGCTCGTTCGTTTAAGCGAGCTCACTTTCTTGGCAGATTAAGCGTATATATCAAATTATCAAAATACATATGGTAAATAAAAACGCTGTACATAGTAATGTTGATATAATCTTACTACCGATGTAATAGTCATTATACGAAAAGGGGAAATAAAAACTAACTTAATTAATTAAACAAGATTGAAAGCGTCGTGTCATACATCTCTGCTATATCCCTTAATATATCAATCCGTTTAAATTTAATTCGATAAAAATTAAGTAAAATATTGTGTATGAGTTTCGCAGGCTAATCAATGGCTCGTCGTAAGTATTTAGCGGTGAAAGCTGTACAAAGTTACGTTCTTCAAGCACTAATAATATCGTTGTACACCTTTAATCCACCGTTGTCTCTTTTTCTTTATTCAGGGGCGCGCGTATTAGCTGCGCTTAGCTGGTTCATCGATCGATCGTCGAGGATACAGCGATAACGACGCCGGCGTGCGAATCGCTATGTGCCACCGATGAAAAAACTGAAAGTAAAGTTGGAAAACAGCGAGACGACGGGGACGTCAACGGCGACGGCGACGGTGACGACGACGACAACGACGGCGACGGCGACGGCAACGGCGGGGCAGCATCAGCAGGCGGTCGAGATGGCGGGCGGATTGAATGCGAACGCGACTGACACCACTGACTCCGCGAACCGGATCTGCCGAGACTTTTTGAGAAATGTTTGCCACCGTGGGAAGCGTTGCAAGTATCTTCATGAGCGTTCCGAGGACGATCCTGTGGAGGAATATACCTTCTGCCACGACTTCCAGAACGGTCAATGTAAGTGGTTGGAATGCAAGTTTCTCCATTGCACGGAGAGCGAAGAGAAGCGTTTCAGAGCTACCGGCGAACTGCCGCCCCACGTTCTCAATCGATCCAAGATTTGCAACAACGACAAGCCGGATCATCCGTTGTGCAAAGACTTTATGAAGGGGAGCTGCCAGAGGGTCAACTGCAAGTTCAGGCATTGGAAGAAGGAGGAGCCGCAGCACAATCTCATGTCGCCGTCCCATCACAACGCATCCAGACCGCAACTCAACTTCAACGGCACCAGCAACGGCGGTGGTGTCGCCGGCGACGGACGCAGATACGAGGAGGACAGAAAGTAAGCACCGTGTGATCGAGGCTGTTACTCTTTTTTTTTTACATGTTTTTCTTATTAATCTTAACGAAACGAAGTTAAACTCTTTGTTTTATGAACGCAGCTTTCACTGGCAAATGCAGGATCATAACAATTTGGTCGCTAATAACGGCGGTTACAACACGTCGCATCCAGCTGATTATATCGGACCGCCAGAACCAAAGAGGCGATTAGTATCGGGTGAAACGGTTGTACACTTCGAAGCCTCTACGATCGTGGGTCAGCAGCACGCGACTCAACCGACGGTCACGCCGAGCTATTATTACCCCGTAATACCGCGTAACGAGGCACGAGCCATTGTTCTGGAGGATGAAAATGTACTACTGAGGAAGAAGATAGAAGAGTTAAAGAAACAGGTACGTATGTACATTGAAAATGTCACTTACACGCACATACATTTACTATATACACACTTTATTTTGATCTAGGTTAGCGACCTGACGGCGACAAATGAGTTTCTGTTGGACCAAAACGCCCAGTTAAGAATGTCGGGCAAACGAACCGCAAACGTGACCGCTGTAACAGTTCCGGCGGTTACGATTACGAATACGGTTCCACAGTCACAGGCTCCGACACCTCAACAAATGGTCAACGCGGCCGTGGCAGCGGGCACCCTCCGAACGGTCACCGCCAGCGTGGCCACTGTCCCCGTGAGCATCGCGACCGTAGCTCCCGTCTCTATCGCGGCGGTCTCCATGGCACCGGTCTCGATACCACCGCCGATCGTCACCATGGCTCAACAAACTATTTCGATGAGCGGCTCCGGGCCTCCCCAGCCGACTAATCAGCAACCACCGAACACTCAGCAACCCGCCAGTTTACCCTTGTCGATATCTGGCCCGACCGCACCCCTCGTTTCTTACCCTATTATGACGCAAGAACTTAGGCCTGTCTTGCAATAAGTTGCGTCACAACAATAGGAACGACACTTTGTATCTGATAGGATAACTATGTACACACATATACCACCTACTCGGCTATGTAGGCGAATCAAGGATCATAATGCGCGTCCATCTTCCTCTACTGTAAATCGTACTTCTCTTACAAGTACGCTCGAAAGTATATACGGAAGATAGAAACCAGCGGCTGTGGGATGATGTATCACCGTAGTATAAATAGACACATTTGTATGGATGTAATGCAATCGTCATCCTTTCTCTTTCTCTCCAAATCTTTTTATATTTCATTCATTTGTGCAAAAGATTGATCAATCATTAAGGAAACATTTTATGTATTTAAAACGATTCTTCTATTCAACTTTGTTGAAATATCAGTTTTTTTTTATTTGTACCCTCATCTTTTTGTAATTATATATGAAATATGTAAAATGTAATTGCTTTCCCTCTGTGAATAGCGTGTTAAGAATATACGATAATATGCAACTACGCAATAACGATTGTCGATAATGTCGACAACTATTATATGTTCAAAGTGTGTATAATTGTAGGATAACAGGAATGACAATCTATAATTATGAGATGTAGTTACGCCGTGACATTTTATGTTCTTTTAACTCTTTTTCTTATTGCGTTATAGTGTCACTGCGTTAATCACATATTAATCTCGTCTCTGTGTAAAACAAAATTGGAAAATATTCGATAAGGATACCGTTGAGGAAATTGTCAAGTAAAGAGACATAAATAGGAGATATCTCTTTCAGATAATACGTTAACATAAGTACAAAAGAGGACTAGAAAGAAATATATATATATATATATATGTAGTATATTTAGAATGATATCTAATTAAGAGAAGGTTCGCACCGCGCTTTATTGGTTCGGATTTGCAGAACCTCACCATTCTATTCCGTATGGGATATTGTACATAGTGTATTCCATTTATTTACCCGCGAGAATTTTGTACTTTTAGTAAGCAAATCTTTGCTTGCATTAAGTGACATGTTAATTAAGTACTTACAGACCTTTACCAATTTCTGTAATTTACCTAAACGAACAGCTTTCTGTTAGAACGATCAATTATAAATTTATACTTATACATACACAATGTATAAATTATACGCAGTATACAGTGTATAAGAAATGCATTGTACACCAAATATGAACATACATCCGAACATTGTGAATCATGGTTGTTAACCACGATACTTGTATATATTTTGCGACAATTAGCATAAGAAATTGAGCACTATGTACTCGCGTATTTTATATATATGCATACAAATGTATAATCTTTTACGTATAAATTTATGTTCAAAGGCACTTTATTAAAATAAAAAAAAAGAAGATAAGACGGATGTGTAAGATTTTATCCTCAGATACTTGCGAGAGCGAAACTTCCGTGTGGACAACTTTTAGTCTTTCATTATTGATCTAAATTTTTTAAAAAGTAAGGGTATATTATTCCAGAAGAATCTAACGCTATATGATATATATATTGTTCATTTTTATTCACATTTATTATTATATAAGTTTTTGCATTAAATTTGATAAATGCATTATTAACTATAATTATAACATTCACGATGCATCTTCAATATAGGTGAAAATAATTATAATTTGTAGCGCTAATTGTTATCGTGATTCGATGTAACAAATTGTACTAAAGCTGTCTAATCAAATGCTCACGAGCAACAACCACATTTATCTCTCTCTTGTTTCTCATTTGATAGCTCACAAGTAAGATAGCTCTATAGTTTACGTACTCTACAGCGACTTTCTATTGCCTAAAATGTACGTAACACATACATGCATGCGCCCTTTCCACATACACACATAGATAAATTGCTATGTATCCCTTTGCCCCACCGTTAATTCTAACGTGTTGCAATTAAAAACTGTTTTATGAAAGAGTAATTATTTGTAACGGAACGCAGTTGTAACTTGTAGTACTAGTATACAAATCTTTTTTTCCCCTCGCGTCGAGTAAAAGAACCGAATTTATTGCATGATGCAAATGATTTACCCAACAAACGTAATTACCAATTCGCATTACAACAGCTCATAATCATAATTTCACCAGTCATCTGTGCTTTAGCTTATAAAAATTTTGATTTCACAAATGCACGGGTGTTGTACAAAAGTTAAAATTTACATTAGCTTTTATCATGCAACTCTGTTTCGCCGAAAACTATTTGTTTCTAAACTGAATAATTTTCGTGAAAGAAAATTTCATGTTGTAATGGATAATGATTTAGAACTTCTGCTTCTGAGCCAGTACGCGCCAGCTAACAGTACGGTGCAACAAAATCCGACTAAAAGACGTAATTTCCAATGATGTTTGGAGGATTGTAACACATTAATTACTTTTATAGTCTGTTCCCTGGTGTCTCTCGCACTGCCGGAATTCTCAATTACAAAATTTGCCATCTCCGCTTTCTTCTCAAGAGACATTTGCGCGGCTATTCTTAATTTCGCTTTAGCTTCTGTAAATCCAGTGCGTTCTATTAATCGTTGAAGCTGAAGGTCTTCTTCGCTGGAAATAATAAATAACAGAAAATAATTTAAACATATATGTTTTCATGTGTTTCACGTACTAATCGAAATCTCTACATACCACGTTACAACTATAATTTTGTGCAAGTAATTCAACATGTGTCCTGTCTCAAAAAGCAACGGCAGATCCATGACTATGAACGGATGACCTTGCAAAAAGTATTTGATAGTCTGCCAGTATATCTCTTTATATATATCGGGATGCGTGATGGCGTTAAGTTTCTTTCTCTTTTCGACATCGTTAAATATTAAATCTCCAAGTTTTGCTCTGTCCAATTGCTTGGTGTCCAAAAACACATCCGGACCAAACTCCTGCTCTATTTTATGCCACGCTGATTTTCCGGGCTCAACAACTAGAAATATAGCAGCATGCAAGCATCGTTCTCAGCTTCTTCATTTTTGTATTTACAAAAAAATATTTGATACGTGACTCAGCAGAAAAGTACCACGAATTTTTAGACAAATCTCATCCGTTTTAAACCTCCAATCAAAATGTCAATATCGCGAAATACCGCACAGTAAACTATATAAATGCTTCAATTATGCAAATACAATTTACAGTATTTAAATATAAACATCAAACCGATTTCATGCCGATAAAGACAAAAACGTATAAACAATAATTTACAGGAAAAAAATTACATAAAAACTAATCATTTAAAAACATTTAATGCAATTTGTATGTTAAAATTTGTGGATATAGCTGTCGATGACGGCAAGGTAAAACGCAACGTATCCTAACCTTTTCGGGCAATTACATCGGCATCTATAACAGGGATGCCGTACTCCCGAAAAACAGCAGCAACCGTGCTTTTGCCAGTGGCGATGCCACCTGTCAATCCAACTAGATACATTTCGAAAGATTGTAATTTTTACACGACGAAATATGGATACCCAATCAACACCACGTAATCATCTTGTACATAGGTGACATAACTCAGCATTATTCGCATCATGGACGTAGGAATACCTGGACGGAGCATAGTTCCGCGGGGGTAGTCTACAAAGGGTGAGGGGAATAAAATGTCTATCGTTACGGACATGAGGTATCAAAATGGCCAACACTCGAGTATCACGGAATGTGATCTATTTTTACGCCATGAAAAGAATAAATTTCTCATTTGGATCGCGAAAATCAAGAATCTCGAAAACTGACAAAGTATTAGGAGCACATGATCAGCAAAGAGGTGGCACTATCTGAATTTCTAAGAATTTCAAACTTCAAATCGCGAAAACTCCCGAAAACTGAAAAAGTATCAGGAGCACAGGATCAGCAAAGAGGTGGCACTATCCAAATTTCCAAGAATTCAAACTTTTAATCGC
>NW_011967181.1:124373-170739 GCF_000949405.1 Vollenhovia emeryi | reverse complement strand
AAATTCCGAGAATTTCAGACTTCAAATCGCGAAAATCGAGAATCCCGAAAACTGCAAAAGTATCAGGAGAACATGATCAGCAAAGAGGTGGCACTATCTGAATTTCCAAGAATTTCAAACTTGAAATCGAGAATCGCGAAAACTGGAAAAGTATCAGGAGAACATGGTAAGCGAAGAGATGGCACTATCTGAATTCCTAATCACTTTTTCAATATTCAGCTCATGCGGGCACAACTGTTGAGTGAGCGCTCAATGATTTCTTAATATGATTGGCTGGATCTAAAAGTATTAACGAACCATACTGAGCGCTCACGCAACAGTTGTGTCTGCTGAACGCGGCCGTTGATGAGAACACGCTTTAAGGGCTGCGTCATAACCGTTCTTGCCCTCTTGGCAGTTCGAAACTACGCTTAATAGTGTTGGGCGTGTGTGGTATAGATTTGCCTCAAATTTATCGTGTATCATCACTGCCACAATAGTTGTATTTTTTATATTATTTGCGTCCTTCCAAGTGCTATAGCACGATGGAACGCTGGTTAACCATATTCCCTTTCGTAACATGCCTCATATGGCATGGTAAGTTCCTTCAATTTCTGCAAAGTGGAGTCGAACGTTGTGCTGTACATACAAGTACAAAAGAGCTAATAAAATAAAATGATACTTTTCCGTTTAATAAAGTTGCAAAATTTCATATCCACATCTCGGCGTATTATATTTACATAATCTGATTTTGAAAGCATACATTTATAGATGAAGATATTGAAAGGAATCTGAATAAGTTTGAGCGATATCACGTACGACTTTTGCTCAATACATTTGAAATTTAGCCCTATATACCGTACGAAGCTCTTTAGCATTTTAACCATTTCATCTTTCCGTTCTCTTGCTCTGTAGTGCTACATAGCTCATAGAGAGATGCAACGTTACAGGGCATTTTTACAGAATATATTTCTTACAGAAGAGCTGTGTATTTAATTACGATGAAATGTTATTTAACATTATCGGAATATAATTGCATGAATTGATGCCAACGAGATATTATCTGGCAGTTGCAGGTCAGAGTGGTTGCCAAATTCCATCGGTTATTAGGAATACTTGGTTCTCGTGGGAAAACGGTAGAAGTACCTTGACCGAAATAAATGCCATCAGTATGACTGGACGTGGTACATGCGTAAACATGTTAGAGGAATATCATGTGAATTACACATTTGTATTTCGAGATTCTACTGATTACAACAGCTGTTATCATTGTGTGAAACTGCTTGTCAGGACGGTAAACGTCTTGGAAAAGCTCGAAGGCAAGTGACAAGTTGGTCTGTGTTTGTTAATGTCCATAATGAAAAAATTGGCCATGCAGTATCAACGCAAAAGATATGTAAGCCACTATTACGTCTAGCAATTGTAGTATTTTGTTGCAGTGACTTGTGTAAACTTGGCCAATGGGGTAGAGCCCACTGTGGGTAACGCCTGTAAAGGTTTAAATGCAAACCAGCACTTGATAACATTATTCGCTGAAAATTATGTACCTGTGAATTGCAGATCTTCCCTGGAAGGAGTTTGGCATTTTACTTATCAAGTAAGAGACAAGAGAAACTCTCGCATAGTTGTACTTAATCTACATAAATTATATGCTGAAAACGTATCGTTACTATTCTTACAGAATCGCTTTAGATTTCGAGGGGAATGCAATCATCCGGATGCACAAATAAAATCTTGTCAGACTGCGGGAACGCAGTTTCTCATAACCAATCAAAAATTTAACATTACTTACAAAAAATGTCCCGGAATGGAGCAAACCTTCGACGGATGTAATGAGACTCTTTTGTTTCTCTAGATGAAATATGTAACTTGTGAAATATCTCTGTAATAAGTGTTGATGTTATGACGAAAGATACAGATAGTACCTTGTTTCCAGTGGTAGAATACAGCTGCTTGGGCGATTGGTTCGTCGATAAGAATCACTTCTTTGCGGTAGCAAATACGAAGGAGTCACGTAAGGATGAGAAGTACAGGTGCTTCTTAAAGAATCGCGACGACGACTTGTACATCGGTGTTTCGATCACCGCGGAATGTAATACTCTTAATACTGTGGAACAGAGCCCCGAACGTTTACGTATCACGCCGGTTAAAACCGAGGTAGTCGAGCCTGGTTGCCGATTGCCCGGGGACATGTCCGGTAATTGGATAAACACCGCTAACATTGACGCGGACATCTTCATTAACGAGACGCACATCATCGAGACCTGGTATCCGGATGAGGGACGATATCGGCGAACGGTTTACGTTTGTCGCGAACAAAGAGATTCGAGGGTCATGATGGCGCGACTGACCGTTGATGGGTGGTACGTTTGCATAATTAAACCAACCGCTTTGTGTTTGTGCGTTAATTGAAATGCATTTGCAGCCAAAAGGATTACGTTTGTTTCGATTTCGTGCGACGACATCACAATATTATCCGATACAGACGTGGAGTGGCTGTGATAAAAGACAATTTCCATACAGTGTGTTCTTGGGTCCAGTTTTCCAACAGGGAGGCGTGGAAATATGATCTGTTTTTAGGTAATGACACCTTATAAAAAGCTTGATTTTCGACGACGGTATGTCGGTTGCGTTGCCTTACATTACTGATTACGTGTTAATTTTATCAGCGAAAAACCCCGTTCCGGTACGCTGCCCGATAGCCGGTAAATATATGTTCCACCAGAAAGGTGACGTCCTGTTTGAGACTAGGATTCTGGGCGGCGTCACTAAGTCTCCACGACCAAACATTTATTGCAAACAGAATATTTCCGATCTTTCGGTCTGCACTACCGATCAGAAGGAGATCGCCATCGACGAAACGTATTGCTTATCTGTGGATCATTTGGGGAAACCGGTTGACATCTACAGTGAGTCCCACTTACATTTTGTGTATCACGTTTATACAGTTCTATTGACGATGGTGGACTATTTTTACAGGCGATCCTGATTACGTAATGAAATGTATTGGATTTTGGAAGGAAAATTTAAAGTCTTACCTAATAACGTACGACGAATTGGATCCTTTCAGCAAGTATCGTTGCTGGGTATATCAGAGGGCCGATTTGAATAGAGTGCTCCTGTCTCAGGCCATCGGTCCATTTTGCGAACTCAAACAAGACGTGACGAGTCAAAATTACACGGAGGGCGCAGCAGTTGCGTTAGAGTTACAGGTGAGGAGAGGAATGTTCTTTCGCGTATGGCGTATAAATTAAGCAATTCTAAATCAAACTACACTCACCGGTATGTTTGACAGGAATACGAGCGAGAACGCGATCGATGTCCAATGTACTTTGACGACGGGAGCGATCCTTGGAGTCAAACGGAGAACTTTGTCAAAGTTTTCCATTTTGGTAACGGTGGCAATGTAAACAGCCACTTTTCGTTCATGGTCGCAATACCAGTGGTAGCAATACTTACTTTATTTTAAAGGCGCGTAAATGATCCTTTGCACAAAAGTCAAACCGTCCATTAATTCTCTCGCGATGTTGCGATAAAGATTCGAGATAAGAAATATGTTTAGTGCTCGTGAGCCATTCTCGCAACGGCTTGCATCGTGCTAGCATCGTACACATACGTACGTTCCCGTCCATGTAGTAACTGTGTGATTACGTGCCTTCAACTTTATTTACACTTGAGGCTTCTTTTCTGTTGCTGCACTGGTCAACTAGTGCAATAAGTTAGAGTATATTCTTTCTCATTCTAGCTTACTGCGCTAGTTCACGAGTGCAGCAATAGAAAATAAGCCTTTAATTTTTCGTAAGTAGACAGTGCATAATGTTATACCTGTTCTACACCTAGGGATGATCCTACTTGTGGCTCATCCGAGTGGAAAAGTTTACACGGGCATTTTAGTACGACTATCATGTTAGATATGATTTTTATATGATTTTTAACCCTCTTCTTATGTAGAAATGGCACCCGAGTCCATACAGTCTCAATACGACGATCTTTGTCCATTTATCTATTCACTCGAATGAGTCACAAGTAGGCATCCCTAGGTGTAGAACGGGCATAAGGTATCTCGATATACCGAAGGTCCGTCCACGAATTACGAAAAATTTCTTACATAAAATGAATGCATTTTACTTGACGCACTTGTCATTACGTATGCACGTGAATCTCAACATTTACGGTACAGTTTTAATTCTAGACAAAATTTTTGTAACTATTTTGTTATGTTTATTTCCATTTTAAATATCTACCGTCTGACATACAAAAGTATATTTTCAAATTAAGTATACAAAAAATTCAGATATATTTATGTAAATGTTTTAATCATGTATAACAAGAACGAGGTAGAATGCACTCAAAAATTCTACTAATGTACGACATTAAAGATATTTTATTATGTATAAATAAATTTTTACAACATTTTAGATTAATAATTTTTATATTTATGATACAACATTTACAGAGTATAATAGAGAATTAATCTAACCTTAAGTAATTACATCAAAGTTATATGGATGCAGGTATTATCTCGTCTTTTAAAACTTGAAACATTTAGACTAATCTTTTTTATTCTTTATTAAAAAAAAGAACAGAAGAATGTACAAAGAAACAATATAAAAAATCACTTGAGAGTAAGGATGAAAATAATGCCATGACTACATATAAAGTGTTCGTACTCTTAGACTAAACTAACAATAAGACTATTTATATTTGAAATATATACATATATAAGTAAATTTGTCGCAGTTTATTTCGTCCAGCTGACTTTAGGGATGTCAAAGTGTTCCGTCAAGCTGTCCAGGTGTCGATTAAACTCCTCTACCCGTTGTTTATGCGTCTTGGAAGCTTTTTGCTTGATTCTTTCGGTTTGCTGCAAATTAGTGAGACGTTAAGAATTTCTGTAGCTTAGGCCAACGGCACACGATACTATTTTCCTACTGGATTGTTTACGAGATCCAGTAAGGATGCAGAGTTTTCAAACGGGTGACTTGGGGCTAAATTTTGATTGGTTCTCGTAAGCAATCCAGTAGGAAAAATAGTATCGTGTATTGCTGGTTAAAGTTGTTAATGTTATTATAGGTACGTACGAAATGTACGTTTAAAGGCTGGTCTACAATACATGAGTAAGCTTGGCGCAAGGAGTAAGAGAGAACCATAACCTTAAGCATTTGGTGTAAGGATGCTTCCACCAAAATGGCGAGTAAACGTGGGAGCTAAAGTAGGAGTAAGAGATAAAATTGATTTATTTCCTTATTCCTACTTCTGCTAGTTACTCCAGGCTTAATCCATGTATCGTAGACAGATACTGTGTATACGCTTACCATTTTGTCTCGCATTTGTTGAAAAGTCAATTCCGCCTTTGTCGGCTTTACTTCCATCTTCTCCTCTTCGGGGATCCTCGATACTTCCACCAGCTTCTTTTTCTTTCCATGTTTGTCCTTTTTCCTGCAGAAACAATTTGTTGTCATCGCACAATAGGGTTACGTTTCGCTTAATTACCGAAAATGAAAGACAGGGATAATGTTGTGTTGCAATCGTTTAAAGGGTTTAAAGGGAAAATATCTGATGAAAGATGCTGGAGTAGTTTTCGAAATCGGAGTGTCGAGCACGTGCGATAAGTAAACGGAGCGGAATAAATATCTAAGCGATGTGCATTCGAAGCAACATTAATTGTATTACGTCGCGAGGGCGAGCGAAATTTCTACAAGTTTACGATAGCGATCGGCGCAGTTATTTAACGAAAGTAACGAATCTAACCTCACTCGAGCAGAAATATCTGAAATGGATACTTACTTTTTGCTCGCTGTTTTCTCGTTCTTCAATTTCAGGGCGCCCCTCACAACATCTGCGTACGGATCGTCTTCAACGTTCGTCGCAGTCATTGTCGAAGGCAAATTAATTGTAATTAATCGTAACGAGCGAAACTGTACTCCGATCGTTTCGAGCTGGAAAGCGGAAGGCGGCAAGCTTGTGCTTGCAGTGTTGCACAGCGTCACAATGTCGCCAACCTACACGTTTCAAATACCTCTATGTGAAGTTAGCCGGGCACGCGGGCAACTGTTTAAAAAATGCTCACGTGATTTTAACTAAATTGCGCTACATAACCCAAAAGTGAGGTTAAAAGTGTCTTGTTCAGGAATCAATAAAAAATCCTTCATTAAAAAAAAACAGAAATTGTAAGTACATTTACAGTTGAAAATTTGAAGATTTCTTCTTTGAACATGTATGTGATTGACGTTAAAACTGTCGAAAAGAATGAGAGTGACTTTGCTTCTATTTCAGTTTCCTGCTTATAAAGCATGTGGCCCTTAATAGTGAGATCCATGGGCAGGTTTGGGAAATATATTATGTTTCCTGTCGTGGGTGTTATTGGATTCATTGGATATAATGTAGAGGGATGGATATCGGACCGTTACACACCGCCAACTAAGTCTATCACGCAGCAACGACAGGAGAGGCTACTGGAAAATATAGATTCTTCAGCTACTAAGAAACACAACCCTTTAGAAGTGAATCTTTCGCCATCGTTATCTAGCTAGGTGTACAATCTACGGCTAATTCCAATATGGAGAATAATAATTGCAACGTTTACAAAGTCTGAATAAATTGTTAGCAGATATTGTAAGGTTTGATAATATAGTTACAGACGTTTGTCAGTTTCTTTTTGTACAATCATAATTGCCAAAGCTCAACGATACAAGATTTTCTTATTATTGAATATTTGCCTCATCTTTTCAAAAAGTATGTAGCAGAAGGTGGAAATTAATTTTCCACTCCAAATTTGTACACTACAATGTGATTGTATATATCGCCTGGTCGTAATACGCTGTTGGGAAAGTTTCTATGGTTCACAGCGTCAGGATAATTTTGCGTTTCCAAGCAGAAAGCGGCATGTCTCGAGTACCGCGCTCCGTTTTTGCCCACAATACCGGATTCGGGTACAGAGTTGGTGGTGTAAAGTTGAACGCCCGGTTGATTCGAGTACACCTCCAAGCGACGTCCCGAGGCCGGATGCACTACTTTGCCGACGAAATTCCTTTTCCTGTGGTCGTGCGGCTCTGGCAAGCAAAAGTTGTAGTCGTAACCGCCGCCCGGTACTTTGTCGATGACATCGCCGAGGATTGTCGGTTTCCTGAGATCCATTATGCTGTTCTCAACCGACCTGATCTCGCCGGTAGGAATACTCCCGGAGTCCGTGACGGTCCAACGATCAGCGTTCAGTATGAACACGTGTTTATACAGTTCTGCCGCATTTGTAGCCTACAAAAAATTACATATAATTATTCACAATAGTTTGTCATTCTGGTCGATCTATTAGTCGTAAAATCTATCAGGTTTTCTATGTGAATTCCAACAAGCGCAACCGTAAATGCGTTTGTCTAACTTGTTTCTTCTTTCAATATTTGATGCAGAACACAGAGTACAGATTGCGTTAGATTAGAAGATACTCTTTCTATCTTTCTCGGCGAGTGGGACAATATACGTACGTGCCCAGCGAGATTGAAGTAACCGTGATTGGTCAAATTAATCGGCGTCGCCTTTACGGATTTGGCTTTCATCTCCATGCGCAATTCTCCATCGTCGCTGAGTTGAAAGCTGACTGTCGTCGTTACCGATCCCGGATAGCCCTCGTCACCGTCTGGACTGACCAAGGTCATCACCACGCGATCGCAATCAATTATTGCGTCCCACACTTTGAAGCTCCAACCGCGAGTACCACCGTGGAGGCTGTCCTCACCTATGTTCTTCGACACATTGTAACGTTGACCGTCCAAGACAAAAGTTGCTTTGCCGATGCGATTTGCGACTCGTCCGATGGTGGCACCAAAATACGGATTACTCGCTGATGTATAGCCTAAAATATGATGAATAAATATTTTATTTAGCTTTCTCTTTCTCAGTCGAAGCGATGGGACTTGAGAATAATACTCTTTTTTTTCTTTTTTTCCATATAAGCGAGTAATCTCGAGTTGGAACTACCTTCAATATTGTCAAAGCCAAGCACAACGTCCGCTATGTTCCCTTCCTTATCCGGCGTTCTAATGGCAGTCACTGTCGCCCCATACGTTATCACATCGACCTCTTGACTAGCTCTGTTTCTCAGCGTGAATTTTTGGATCTGCTGGCCGTTCACAGAACCCCATGTTGTAGCCGTAATCGTTGCAGCCATGCTCGTTCTGAATAAAGATTGGAATTAATAACAAGTTTCTATGAAACGCTCTCAATACAGATGTAAGGGATGCCTCTTTTTAAAACCAATAATCGCAATGATCTCGTTCGCCGATGTCTTCGATGCGCAGATGTAAAACGCAAAATGTATATTGCTAACCGGTACGAGGTAAGGCGAGCTAAAAAAACGCGTTGCTAAACGTCAAGAGTTCAAAATGGTTTTGAATCATATGAAATTATAGCGAGGCTGAGGCTCATAATACTCGAATGCTTATTGGTGAAGCGATAAAATACGTGTTGCTACGTAGGATTGTATATTGCTCGGATATTATCAGGAGACTTACAATTTCGTGCGATACAGCTCTTATCTAGAGAATGTGAACATATCGCGAACACAATATCGTGCGCATAAATTCATTATGTAACAAGCAGTGCGACAGTAATAATGAATATATCGCAGCCAAGTTATTCAGAGTTACAATGAGTCTTATTTAATTATAATTTATAGAGATTTTATCTTTAGGGTTTTTTTTACGTGAGGAAATATTGATAATTAATATTTCTCGGAACTTACTCAGGAAGGTGATTTGTAAAAAAATTTTACATCTGTCATTGCGATTTTGCTTTGTTAAATTAAAAACGCAGGGATATAATCGCGCTTGTAACACATTCTCAATTTATTGATAGTAAAATATCGATGAAATAATACGATATGATACATAATGATACAAGTAATTATCTTTAGAATTACAAGTATTAACATAGTATAATAATAGTAAGCAAGCCATCTTATAGCCGCGATATCGAAGTTGCAGTTGTGAAATTTTCAAAAATGTTCAATTTTATTGAACGAGGAAGAAAATGGTTGAATCACAATGGGGAATCTTTATAGCGCAGGAGACAGAGAAAAAAAGAGAGATAAACATGTTTCTTACCCGAGCCAGAAAGGAAGGGCCAATAGTACGAGAAGGCGCAACATTGTCAACTGAAACTTTTAGCAACTGTAGTTATAGGATACAAGATATGAAGATGGATATAAATGCAGCAAATAACGTGCTTAAACAAGGAACAAGGCGTGTTCTGCGACTCAACCCGTTCCGCAAGATGTTTTTTATTCGCGCCACCTGTATTAAAGAGACTATTCCCATCTTTGTTTTCGCAAGTGTGCCAAGTGTCGCACGATTGACCATGCACAACAGTTACATCGATACATGGAATGTACAAGGCCATATTCAATAGAAAGGATCTTGGAAGAGACATTAAGCTGTAACGTGCATACGCACGGTACGAATAGGAAGTAATGGAGTTGGTAAAAATTTACGTTACAAATTCACAAATTCTTAATTGTTGAAAATAACGAGTGACCTTAAAATAGTTGTTTCTATCTCCGTTCGTTCTAGTCTCACGTAGGAACAAGTTGAAAAAGAATAAAAATTAACTTTTATTCCATGTTTAGTGCAAAAATTATTTTCAAAGATTCATTTTGTAAGTTAATTTTATAAAAAAAGTAATATAAAAGTTGCGAATTTTAATATTACTATACTTGTGTAAGATTGATTAATAAATTTTTACATGAATATTATGACAAGCCATCTTTTGTATGAAGAAATGATTTTTATCACAGATATTGTATTTGTGCGACACAATAATGAAAATCCATGAATGCTAACATAAATATCATTACATAGGCTTCGGTTTGATATCGTCCTCGTTACGTCCTCGTAGTAGAAATTGCGAAATTGACGAGTGACATTTTTTCTCATTACCGAGACACACTCCTTTGCTCTTGGCGAGCGTGTCAATCCTGATTAGTAGCTGGAGTTTTTGACTCGATCGCCTTCACCAGAGCGGCCGTGATACGCATCTCTTCCTGTATACTTTTGAATTTGAGATTAATGTCGTGCGTAGCTCTCTGAATTTCTTGCAGATTCTGCAACAGATTGAAAATGTTTCTCTTGAGCAAGAGGCACGGATTCGCGCGTCAACGTACTCTCCACCACGTTGAAAAGTCTCGCTTAACCCGACCATCTTTATGCTCTTGTAAACTGCCGTTTCCTGCTCCTCCGTGAGCAGCTCGCTGTGGGATTGCATGGACGACGAGAAGGACGAATTAGCCATAGCTCGCTCTTATTAATTAATCGAAACAATGCGTAAACCTACAATATCCAGTCGGTCGTTTAACATCCGAGTTTGCAATCCATTCTTCTTTTTTATCAGGTAGTAAACCTGTTGACTTTCGCGTCGGATCAACGTCGCATTGCTGCCAATACGCGACGAGATAATAACCCCAGTACCCTGCGATTGGCTAAAGAAAGTTATTTGGCACACCCGGCAATTCGTTTACGTAGCCAATCGCGTCACGTTACATTCCATCGATAAAACCGCGCGTAATTTGAACCTAAATTTCCGAGGAGTGAAGCTTGTTTCTCGCAAACAAGATACTTCTCTTTCGTTTCTCCTCTGTTCGTCTTGCAATTACGTCGTGTTTAATAAAAAGATGCGTAGGCTTCATATATGTTATAATTAATATTATAGTACAGAGGGAGAAGCGAGTCACAAATTTGACAACTGCAAAGAAGAGGAAACGTACACGTTTCTAATTAAAACAAATTTTATACTATAATCAAAATAGCTGCTTATACTTTTCAAGTATATGTATGTGGTTTACAAGGCTAGTTTGATTTAACGTATATATATATTATATATATATATATAATTATATCTCCATACATACGTTTATCTGTATGGAGGCACAATTAACGCAATATTAATACTATATGGCTGGCTATTGAAAGGATAATCGCTACAACGAAAGGGAAAGTCGCTATAGTAACTTGGACGTTACTTAACATTACTTGATAAAATAAAGTTGAAGTTGTCTTGTAAGCGAGTCGTTAGATCGGAATGTATATATGTATGTGTATATAAATGTCTCAAGACATGATCGCTCGCAGAGTAATAACGTATTACAACTGTCGTATGACCGAAATCAAGTATAAAACGTAGTGGTGGTTTACAGAGGTTTACAGAGCAGAGGAATAAGGGAATTAGAGCGAGCGTAGACGAAGCGTTGGATCAACCGTAATCAACACTCAGAGCGCTTAGACCTTTCTTCTTGATCGCTTCCCCGACGGCGCGCTCGAGGAAGTCTTCCGGTTGATCGCACTCGTATACTTTATCTGCATCCAACGTATTGCATCTGCCCGTTTCCACATTGCTGTAGACCGCCCCGTAAGGGAAGTCTTCGAGTTCGTACATACATTTGGATGAAAAGGAACAATCGACACCTATGCATTTACAATAGTGAGGCTGAAGAGCGAGCTCGGCCGACTGGACTAAGCCGTGATTGCGGATCGCCATCGTTACCGCCGTGTCCTCCATGTCGTTTCCATGTCCTCTGTAGGACAAATGGAACCTGGAACCGACCGAGTCTTCCTCCAGAGGATCGGGCGGATGCATCATTCTATAGTAAGCCAACACTTCGTTAATGCTGTTATCCATAGATCCCTCCTCCTCTTGGAAAGCTTGCCACAACTTGAGTTTCTCCTCGATCTGTATTTGGTATATAATTTCGTCGTAATCGATATTTTCCACGTTGCTGGCCGGAGTCTCGGCATTAGCGCTCGTCTCCTGTTCCTAGGGCAATAATAATCTCTCTAATCATCAACGAGCGAGGAGCAATTAGCTAAGGAACGTAACGTGATATTTACCGCGGCGTCTGGACGAGCCTCGTTGGTCTTGGAGAGCTGGGTGCAGTGCCGCTTAGCCGAGAAGAAGCCGCACTCGTGCTCGTCCGCGTCCGATTCCTCGTCGTCGCTCGCCACTATCTCTACCGCGCTGCGCCAGAGCTTCTTCCTGGCGCGTTCCTTACTGCTGTTGCTGTTGCTGTTGGCGGCCGAGAAGGGCGGGAGGACACGTATCTCGTGCTCGTCCATGTCCGCGCGCCGCAATCCCTCGACATTCGACTCCGCCAGGGCGTCTCTTCCTAGCGGGGCGTTCGCGCCCCGTCGACTTGTCTCCTTCGTCCTCGCTCCTCGCCCCCCACCCCTCCCGTCGCTGCGTGGTCTCAGCGAAGGTGCATGGAGGCAGCTCGCCCGATTCCGTCGTCGGCAGTTATTTACAGCGAGATCAACCTAGCGGGCAGACTTTTTGCAGAAAACCTCGCGCAGAATCGTGCGTCGATGATGACGACGCACACGGCCCCGCACGGCTTCTACTACGCGGTTAACCTAAATCGGCGATTTGGAAGGTCGCGCGTCTAGTACGGAACGCCAGAGCCCGGACGACGCGAGGACGCGAGGACGCGACTCCGACAGCCGACTCCGCCGAGGGCTCGCAGTCGCGCATCGTCAGCAGGAGGCTCGCGTTTGACAGCTCCAAGATGGCGGCCGCCACCAGCCGCGGAGCCGCCACCAGCCACCACCGCGCGATCGTCGTCGCTTCGGTCGCCTTCGGTCGCTTGACACTCTGACAAGATGGCGGCGAACATGTGTTCGCGCAGCTCGGCTGGCTCGGCTGGCTCGGCAGAGTGCAGAGTGCAGAGTGTCTGTCAAGTGGTGAGCGGCAAGCGGGTACCTGCACGTCAGCGTGGCTCTCCCTGATCTCGGATCTTTCCCTCTTTTTTTTCTCTCGAGCTGATCCCCTAGAAGCGACCCAACTATCATGGCCAACTGTGGCGAGTACATCCGCAGCCAGTTCCCGACGATAGACGACGATCTCTATGAATACGTGCAAGGTAGGTGACAACGGTACGGGATACCGCGATCGTCGACCAACTCCGCTTTTGAGCGCGCACCCTTTCGCACGCAGGTATCCTCGACAGCTCCAAGGATGACTTCGAGGACGGCGACGAGGTGTACGAGGCGATCGGACAGGTGTTGCACGAGGTGGCGGACAAATCAGAAAACGAGGTTAGGTCTGTAAATGTCCTCTCACTCGTCTATTACAATTGTCGAATTAGCGGCGAAAGCAACATCTCATCGCCCATACTTAATTGGTTCTCTGTATGCAGGCAAATATGCGTGAGACTGTTGGAAATATTGAAAGGTAGTTCCAACGACGACGACGACATGGACAGGAGAAGAAACGGCGTTAACAAAGTATTAAATGCCCCGGTGCATCTAGGCTCGCTAGCCGCTACCTTGGAGGCGCAAGTCGAGCAGATTAAGAGTATATGGGTTACGACTAGGGACGACGCGATGGTGATGTATAGTTGTACTCGTTTAGTCTCAACCGCTTAGTTGCTTCCGATTTGCCTTACTCACGTAGATTTGTTAACGCGTCGACAGAAAGTAGATGCCAAGAAGCTGGAGAAGGCCGAGGCCAAGTTGCAACAGAAGCAGGAAAAACGAATTGTAAACGAGCTGGGATCGGCTTCCCGTATCAACACTGCCAATCACGCGGCTGAAAGCGCGGCCAGCGCCAGTCAAATGACCAGTAAGAAAGATAGTCGAATGGAGACGAAAGGTGGGGTGAACAAAACTCAGGATATCAGGATAGAGAACTTTGATGTCGCTTACGGCGATAGAGTATTATTGCACGGTGCTGACTTGACGCTTGCATTTGGCAGGCGATACGGTCTGATAGGTAGAAACGGACTCGGCAAAACTACCTTGCTTCGAATGATATCGAGGTAATATCCGGCTGGTTGTTTCAATCGTTGCAATTAACGTCAATCTCACAATTACCAAATCCCGATTTTAGCAAGCAGCTGAGAATACCGTCGCACGTGCGAGTGTTGCACGTGGAGCAGGAGGTAGCCGGCGACGACACGTCTGCGCTCGAATCCGTTCTGGAATGCGATCAAGAAAGGAGCGCGTTGCTCAGCCAGGAGGCGAAATTGCAAGCAGCGATAGAGAAGGACGGCTCCAAGACGGGGGATGTGTTGGGTGAGGAATTGGCCCGGGTATACGAGGCGATGCAGTTAGCCGAGGTCGACAAGGCACCCGCTAGAGCAAGCGCCATTCTGTCGGGACTCGGATTCTCCATTGAGAGGCAGTCCTGGTCAACCAAGGCCTTCTCCGGCGGCTGGCGGATGAGACTCGCTCTCGCGAGGGCACTCTTCTCCAAGCCGGACCTCTTGCTGCTCGACGAGCCGACCAATATGCTTGACATCAAAGCGATACTGTGGCTGGAAAAGTATCTGCAAACGTGGCCGAAAACCTTACTCGTAGTGTCGCATGACCGGAAATTTTTGGACACGGTCAGTTCACCTTACTATTTATCTAAATGTTGTAATAATCTTGTACTTGTCTATCTCTCATCGTCATCTCTCCGACAGGTGCCCACTGATATTCTGTACTTGCGCGGACAGAGAATAGAGGCGTATCGCGGCAATTACGAGCAATTTGTGAAAACGAAAGGCGAACGCGAGAGGAACCAGCAACGAGAGTACGAAGCGCAACAGGCTAAGAGAGCGCACGTGCAGGAATTTATCGACAGATTCCGATACAATGCGAATCGCGCGTCTAGTGTACAAAGCAAGATAAAAATGTTGGAGAAATTGTAAGTCTCGTCATTTCGTCCTATGGGCCGTCCGTCTACCATCGAAATTTACCTTTTCTCTTATTCGGCAGACCTGAATTGAAGCCAATGGAAAAGGAAAGCGAAGTGACGCTCAATTTCCCGGACGTTGAACCACTGAGTCCGCCGATATTGCAGCTCAATGAAGTATCGTATAGTTACAACGGAATCGACACGGTATTGAGCAATGTGAATCTTACTGCCAGTCTGCAATCGCGCATTTGTATCGTCGGGGAGAACGGCGCGGGTAAAACTACCCTCTTGAAAATTATCACAGGCGCGTTGAGCCCAACACGAGGGACGGTGCATGTACATCGAAATCTCAAGTTTGGGTACTTTAGTCAGCATCACGTTGATCAACTGGACATGCGTGTTTGTCCCGTCGAGTTGTTACAAACGCATTTTCCCGGTACGTGGTGTCACGGCATCGCGAGACTCGTGAAAAATAGCTGTTAATCATTACTCTCTGGTTTGCTCTGGCAGGTAAACCAATCGAAGAGTATAGGCGAATGCTCGGAAGTTTTGGCATAAGTGGCAATCTGGCTCTGCAAACCATAAACTCCCTTTCTGGCGGGCAAAAGTCCAGAGTAGCGTTCGCGTTAATGTGCGCCGCAACGCCCAATTTCCTAGTGCTCGATGAGCCTACGAATCATCTCGATATTGAATCGATCGAAGCATTGGGGAAAGCTCTCAACAACTGCCAAGTGAGTGTTTGTCACTATTTCTACGACGGGCGCTACAGGCCCAACTGGGAAATACTTCATTTCTCGTCTTGTGTGCCGTGCGTGTATGTGTAATTCAATCAATATTTTATGGTTGCAGGCTGGTGTAATATTGGTGTCGCACGATGAACGTTTAATCCAAATGGTTTGTACAGAATTGTGGGTTTGCGGAGAAGGATCAGTTCGCTGTATCGAAGAAGGTTTCGACGAGTATCGCAGGATCATTGAGAAGGAGCTTGAATTATGAAAAAGTTTAAATTTTGTCCAAATTTGTGATATCGTCATCTTACATTGTTCTGTACTAAGTAATTAGTAATGCATCATGATAAAACAAGTATCGCCTTTAATTTCGACAAAAGTTTTTTTTTCCAGGCATTTAATCGCCAAAGGTATTTTATTTATTTAAAAAAATACTTTTTCCGAAACAAATTTAGTGACTGTTAATAACGTATTATATACAATTTATTTATTAACTTGACACGTCTCTCTCGTTTTCCTCTTTAATAACTACAATGTGTAACTCCTGCCCTAAGAAAGAATTTGTTATCACGAATTGTATTTATCTTCCTTGAAAATTTCTTGTATATTGTACATTTAAACAAATTGTTCGACTGTGCAGGTCGATATGCAATAGAATAAAAATAGAATTTACAAAGATTTACACACATTTAATATTACTCTATTATAGAAGAAAGTAATAAAAGATATTGTTAGATAAAAGAATGTTCTATTTCATTTGAAAATATATTGACCGCTGTTACCATTCTGCATTGTATATAAAGATTTTTATTATACAATATTAATACAATTATTCTTAAGTCGACGAATTGCTGCTATGTATGTATGTATGTGGGTGTGTGTGTGTGCGTGCATGTGTGTGCAATCGTTTATTAGTATTGAAAAATAAGTTGCATCTTTATATATTTTGGCCTTTGTTAACGTCTAACGTATAATTATCAATGGTAAAAAAATGTATCGTAGAGTGTCCTGAAGTAATGATTTTTGCGTGATATTTATTGATTTTACAGAAGTAAATAAGAAAATGTAATACAATGATTAAGAAGATTAAATGAGTATGTTGTTTTTAAAAGGAAAATAAACGGGCCTTCCACATCAATCTCTTTTAAAGTTTTTGTTAGATAATAACAGGCCTAGAGTTTCTAACGATTCTTTTACATATACATGTATATGTATATATATAGACACGTACATGCGTGTACGTACGTACGTATGTATATACACATGTAAGTATAATCTATATTAAATATATTCTTTCTCCTAAGATAAACTGTACAGAAAATATTGTCTAAAACATTTTATTGTATAACTAGGTTCGCGAATTCGGAAAATCTCGCTCTCTTTCAAACTTTTATACTTGGCCGATTCACACCTTTTCACACTCACTTAGTTTAACATGTTATTTTATTGTGGCAGCATCGACAAGTTTTTAAACAATATCAATGCACGAGGCAATGATTTAAGTATGCACAGATTTCAATAAGCCAAAGAGGTCGCGTTGTGTTGCCACTGTTTACTCCCAGACGAAGTATTTAACGAATGCAGGGTGTTAGGAGTAGATGATGGTTGAAGAGGTGGAGCTGGTGCTTGTTGCTTTGCTGCTGTAATTTTTCAAACGATTCCATTACTTTCCGTTAATAACGGAACAACGTGCGGAGCTTATAAATTTCATTATGAATATTCATGGGTGCAATTGGCAGCATGCAGCTTAATTTATACATATACCCCTGGTTATAAAGAAATATGAGCGGTTTGAGTCTTAGTATCTTCTGTGTTTTGTACTTTTGCCGGAAGGCACTGAAGGTAGTGAAGCAGCGTCGACAAAAGTTAGTAGTTGGGAAAAAACCTTGAAAAATAATGTGAAAAAGAAATAGAAATAAGAAAGATAGATCATGTAATAAAGTTTTAATTACAACATGCACGTACTCGGGATAAGATTAAAGAATACGCAATGGAGGTGTGCGGATAATGTAGGAAGCGGTGTGCTTACTCTTGTAACGCAATAAAGAAGAGAATATTAAACTCTTAATCATTAGTTGGAAGCGCCGAGTGCTCTATAACGGCAGGTGAAAGAATATGCTTGGCCGGGTGCTCTTACCGTTTCTGCTACTATAAACCTTGGAGAAGCCCCTGAAGGGTTCCGGCGATGGGAAAGTCGACGCGGTGTGAAACATCTCGGCGAATCGTATCTCGAGGTCGACGGAGGTTTGGCCACCACCGTTGCGCACCGACAGACTCCTGGTAGGAGGCGTCGGCGGCGGCGGCGGCGGCGGTGCCAGTCTCTGATGCGTGGGTGCGGGCCGATGTGGAAGCGGCGGCGGTGGTGGCGGTATACACGGGGCAGTGACCGTGACCCTTGACGGCGGCGGCGGCGCCGCCCTCATGGCGGTCACGGGCATCGTGTGCGACCGCGAGGCCGGCGGTGACGGTGGTCTCGTCATAGGCACGATCGTCCGCGAGACGGGCGGTGACGGTGGTCTCGTCACGGGTGGCCTGAGAATTCGATTCGCGGGTCTCGTAGGCTGCGGCGTGGCAGCCTCGTTCAGGCAATCCTGCGACTGGTGCAAGGTGGACGGCACCAGGACCGGCGGCGATCGCGGTAGTCGCATGCTCTGCGCCCTTGCCACGCTCGCGCTACTCGTCAGATTCAGCTTCTTAGGCGGCGGCGACGGCTTCTGCAGAGTGGCAGACGACGCTGCTTTAGGCACG
Organism: Vollenhovia emeryi; assembly: GCF_000949405.1. NCBI lineage: Eukaryota > Metazoa > Arthropoda > Insecta > Hymenoptera > Formicidae > Vollenhovia > Vollenhovia emeryi. The sequence goes on along the minus strand of NW_011967181.1, from coordinate 152,626 downwards.
ATGGGTGATTTCGCCAATCCTCTGGGCGTAACCTCCGGATTGCTCGTCGTCGAATCGCTGCTACTTTGCCCCTGCGCAACATTTAACAGCTTCACAAACGTACGTACGCACGAGGGACGGTCGCGAGTTAAGCAGCCCGTTTTTTTACCTGACTGAATATCTGCGGTTTTTGCGCGGCTGGTGGCGGAACTGGAGGCGGGCCCCGCTTTATGCTGTGCGACGATCCGGGTGACGAGTGAAGAAAACTAGAATTATGTACACTTTGTCCCTCCTTCTCGGTCATGTTGCCTCTCAGCCCCGTAGGTTTTAATTTTGGCATACCACCGGCGAACAAACCGCCTAGCGACATGGGCCCACCGTTGCTAGAATTGGTGTTGCTGCCGCTGCTGCTGCTGTTGTTGCTACCGCTGCTGCTGCTGCTGCTGCTCATTGCACTCCAACTATTAGTTCTACTACCGCTATTGCTTAACGAAGAGCTCGTCGAGTCGCCTTTTACTCTCCCTGCAAAACAAATGATGCTTCTACACATTATTGCTATTCCACACAGACGTGGAGTTTCAGTCTGATAATTTACCGGCGACAGCAGGCGTGCTCTTATCCACGGTAACAGTCTTTTTCAGAGTTTTGCCCGCCCTTATGGACTGCAGCAACAGGCCCCTGTTATCGCCCACTGGCGGGCCAGCGGAAGCACCGGCCTGCGGAGGCGGTGGCGGAGGTGGCACAGACATTCTTGCTATCCTCCTGCAAAGAAGGACAAAAATGTAATTTCAGATGGATGGATGGATAGAGAGAGAGGGGGAGGGGAGAGAGAGAGAGAGAGAGAGAAATCTGTGAAACATCGCGATACGGCAGATATACATGTATGGGATCTATCTCTAATTCGTCAAATACGGCCATTATTTACGATTTGCGATTTCGGTTCGTTCCACCGAGATGTGTCATTCGCTGGGTGGGAGGGTCCCCCGCCAGGGAGGGAGGAGGGATCGCCCGTTTCCGTTTTCGGAGCACAGGTAGACGAGAGATCCAGGGGACAACGGAGCCTCCCCCCCCGAGGGGTCGCGGTGACCGGTGCCTACGGGAGCCTCCTCCCGCCGATGAGTCCCACGGGTTAGGTTCTCACGCCGAGTCCCGCGAGTTTGCGCGTGCGGAAGACCGAGAGATCCTCTTGGCGCGGGCACACCTCGGCTGTCGGCAGCAGCAGCAGCAGCAGCAGCGGCCGCCGCCGCCACCGCCGCTTTTTATCTCTACGCGATGTTAGGAGCGCGCGCGCGCGCGCAATCCGCGAACGGACGGGATGCGAGCGATTACCGGATTAAACGGCGGTCGTTGATGCGTTCACGTCCGGAGGAAGGACCCGCGGTCGATGGTACTCATGATTAAAAAAGGGGGCCTGGCCCTGGCTGGCTGGATCCGCGCCTACACGATCCGCGGCCCGCGGCTGTGCGATACGGCGACGTAGATCATGGCGTCATCAGGGATCCATCGAGGTTGGGGCCGTTTCACCGCTCCGCGCGCCGCCGCCGCGCACCCGTCCTTTCCTTCCGTCATTTCCAGCTGGCCTCCAGAGCCATCTTTGCGCTTTCGGTCGATGCCTTTTATTTTTTAATATTATTATTTATCTTGGCGCTCATACACACATATATATATATATATAAAACAAGGTGCTCTTTGAGAGCGACATTTTTCCCCGCAGGGAGGACCACCGTAAGTCATTTAAATATGGTACAATAACCGAAACGTTTCGCAAGTTAATTTGAAATATTGTAAAAGTAACCTACAAACTTGTACGTTTTGGAGCCCTCTCTTTATTCCGTGTGATAGATTGTTTCTGAATATTATTGCAGTTTTATGGAATAAACCCTGGACGAGATGGAGCCTATGACTCTGGGATCGCCGATGCACAGCCCTATTCAAGGTTCTGCCAGTCCAGGAGGTTCCTCCCCATATTTGCCGAGTTTTCTCTTGGGCGACACTAACACTGTGAGAAGATAATATATTTCGTTGTTGCGTTCTGCTTACTAATGTGGAAAATTTCAGCCAGGAAAGATGAACGTGACGAGTCCTCAAGAAAATCCACGTCACTTGAACATCTCCAACGCCAATCTGATGTCGTCGGTCTCCTATGGATCCCCAGATTACCGATCGAATCGTCAGAAGGCAATATTTGGCAACACTACTACCACTCCTAGCACGCCACAAATGAGCACGAAGAATCATGCCGGGGGGCCGCCAACGCGCGGACTGTTTGATACTCTGGAGGTGATGCACGCCTCGTCGCCAGCCATGTCAGTTGCAAATCCAGCCGCTGCAACTACGCCCATGAATCATTCCAAACTCGTGACGAATACGTTGGCCAGTCCGCTGATGTTTGCCGACAGTTCGATAAACTTGAGCACGAGCGAGTCCCAAAGTCTGTTGCAATGGGTGACCGTCTTCGGCTTCTTGCCGATTGATATCAATGCAGTTCTGTCTTACATCTCCAGTAGAGTTCGTATAGTGGACAAACATCCGGCCCCGCAACCCCAAAGCAATTGGATACACCTCAAGTGCGCGTCGGAACAGGAGGCGCAAAAGGCTCTTATGTGCAACGGCAGTATCGTTTCGGGCACAATTATGATTGGCGTCATACCGTGTACGGACGAGGGTGTCGTTCTGGGCTGCGATAAGGAAAATCGTGCCAAGTTGAATGGGAGCGTGAGGTCGCTTTCAATGGGTAGAATCGGTCAATCCCCAAGGGTGGAGTCGTTCAACGCGTCGCCTACCGCGAGACGACGGAAACTCAGATCTTTAGCAGTGGGTTACAATCAACATTTTAACCCGCAAGTCGTGCAAGTGCCGGAGAATGTGCCACAAAAGTCGGCCAGTTTTGTTTCAAAAGCGATGGAATATATGTTTGGTTGGTAGTTGTTTTTTTTTTCCTCTTTTTAATAATAATTATACTTAACATTGTGAAATATGTTGATGAAGAATTGTAGAAAGGAAATTGCCAAGGACAATATATGAATCTTTTGGAAAGATATTTGAATTTGAAGCCTAAACGAAATTGCTATCTATTATCTTAAAAATAAACTTTTCCATATTACGATTATGGGCGCCTCTGTAAAGGTTGTTACTTTTTTAAGATTATCACATGTTATATTTGGATGTATGTTTACAATTATAAAGAGAAGAGATAGCCAGGGTCTCGGTGTAAATCTTTTGCGCGTGACGTATACATGTATTCCTAGCAAACAATATTGTATGTACGTTAATCTGAAAATACCGACTCTACACTCGTATCATGTTAATATTAGAAAGACATAAGAAATATTGCAATAATTCTTATTCCTTACAACAGTGATAACAATAATGCGTCAGTTTAATCGTTACATTTCTTATTATAATTTGTAATATAATCAATACATTAATAATTCTACACACATACACACACTCTTTCTCTCTCTCTCTCTCTCTCTCTAACTTCTTATATACGATTAAAATTCGGATATAATTTGCTACAAAATGAACAGCAATTTATACAAAATTACACTTAAAGGTCAATTCATCTATCTGATTCATAAATAAAACTGAGAAACGTTCCCAGTCTCTGTCTAGTATAAAATTATTTTGTATCTTCAATCGTGGCGCTACCGAGGTCGGTCATTTTGGGATATTTCACTTTCTTCTTGTCCAACTCGTCTTGAGCCCACAATATCATCTTTAACAGATTGTTAAGTCGAGGGCTGGTAGACTCCCTGTGCTCCATTTTCAATATAGCGGCGTTCAATTCGCTCGCGATCTGTAAATGACAATCTGTAATTGACTCGGAAGGGACAGAAGAGGTAGTACTCACTTTCTGCCTGTGCGTTGGATGTAGAAGGTCGCTAAACGGACTCTTGTGCGGCTCGTCAAAGGCCAACAGTGCCAATGTACGTTCCAACTCGCACAGTATATTGTCGTCCGACTCGCCAGCTTCGCTGAGTTGATCCTGAGCAAACTGGAGCGCCTCCTCGACTCTACCCGTGCGTATCAGCTCAATGAGATGCAACTGTTGCAGATGAAAGTAGAGATATCTGTCGTTGTCCAAGAGTTCGGGATGCAGCTGATTGACCAAGTCTGTGGCTTCCTGGATACGACCGTTCTGTATGGCGTCTCGAATACGGATCCTGTCGTCGAGGGAGCTCAATTCTACGGTCGGACCGACTCCTGACTCTTGCTGGAACTTCTCGGCGGCCTCCTTAAATCCTTCTGCTCAACGGAAGCTTTCGTTAACAATAACGCCTTCGATAAGGCGGCAGATAGACTGGACAATTAATTACCTGTGACTAGATAGTTCATGATCAAGTTGTTCATTGACATTTTTTGTATGTAGGAGCTCTCTTCCAGCTTCGACATCCATTCCTCCTTGGATATGCTCTCCTGCCCTTTCTCCGAAAAACTCATCTTCTTTCGAGGATTCGGCTCGACTAGTCTCGCGGCACAGTCGCACTACAAGTTTATAGCATTACGTTTTATCCGGTTTGACAATTTCTTGGAGAGAACTAGAGAAGTGGCCGCTTGAAAGCCGTAACAGCTGATTAGCTGGGAAGCTCGACGAAAAGAAAAGGAAATGTCACTTGTACCAATTTGCGGCGATTCTAAAAGACTCGCGGTGGAAAGTAGTGGTGGAAGAGGCAGACGGTGTCACGGCTCGATGAAAGTAGCTTTCCGCTTCCGCCGCCAAGATGTTCCGCCGAGCGAGCACTGCAACGAGGCGCGTCCGCTCGAATCGCCAATCGGAGCGATATAATCGGGAACCTTTCAGGAGCAGCATAAAAGCGCGTAAACAAGGAAAACAACAAACACACTTGTCATTAAACGAACCGTCCAATCGTCATTTGGCATCCTCGAAAATTCCTATTCCCCGTACCGATTGTGATTGTGATTGGTCTATTCGTGTACCGTTCGAGTCTCGCCTCTCGCCACGGATTACAACCATTACCGAGCGAGAGAGTCGGGGCAAATATGCTTTGGCGGCAACAGATGGCGCTAGATGGTGTTACCATTTTATTACGTTAGCCTCTCGCGCAAAGATGTAAGGATGCTTTTATCGCGTTGGACCAACTGGGCCTGTGGTCGGAGAGATTTTCTCCTTCAAAGTCATACGCGATATTTTTCCCGCAACTCTTGGAGGGGATACGCGGTAGCCGAATCGAAGTAACGTCGCGAGGGCGAGGGCGCGGGCGCGGGCGAAGAGGGCGAGGCGAGGCCCGCGCCCCGTTGGCTGCTTTCATGAATGAAACCGCTCCTGCCGCGTATCAACAGGCGTCCTTTACTACGCAGCGGGAACATCGATCCGTTCCTTCGGGACCATCCCCTTCCTCGAACTCATAACATTTCGCGCTGTGCAGGCCCGTATCGATTGTGTTAATCTCTCACCGTCGGCAATTATGCCGAAACGCGGCGAAAACTCCCTTTCCCTTGACTCACTTTGCATCCCTATCGGGTGCTTTTACTACTGAAATCCGCTGATGGATGATGAATGTCGCGGAAAGGGGCCGGCTCGCTACTGTTTCGCGTGACGCTACTGTACTCTCAACCCCCCCCCCCCCCCCTCGTCAGCCCGTCGCGGATGCAGATGGAGGGACCTCCTGGTCTCCCTTGGTCTCCCTTGGTCTCCCTGACCGTTCGCCCCTCCATCAACCCTCACTCTTTAGCCGGTTGTGCGGGGATTCGCCACTCGGCGGACTCAAAGACTGACGTCAATGGGAGTCCGGCCTACAGCTTACGCGATTTTGCGAAACCCTCGCCTCGCGACTCGGCTGATCGACCGTCTCGATGGAGGCGAGACTCGAGCCCAATATCGCTCTCCTCTTTCGCCCAACTTTCGTCACGTTCGCCGTGAGATTTCATTACAACAGAAGGCAGGCAAAATGGTAAAAGTTGACTACGCTTTCGTATTAGCTCACCGCGAGAGTACTCGCCACAATAATTGAGCGTAAACGAAGAGAGGTGGACAAAATGGAGTCTTACATCTCCTTCGAAATTTAATCGACTTTCTAGCAATCATTGCACTAGCAGTGAGAAAATGACCTATTTCATCGGGTTTTATCGCTCGAGGCATCTTTGCAGTTGCCTTGTGTAAAAATTGTCAATCTCGGCAAGAAAATGGTATTAATGCGACTTTTCTGTGCTCCATTCGCTCTATTCTTCCCCGCGATTCAAACCATCAACTCTCCGATGCGCGGCGCGACGGACTCTCGCAATTTACCGGCTGCACCTGTCCTCATCCGAGCCAATTTGCGCAAGCGTTTTGCTGCGGCGGCGACGACAACGCTAACGAAAATAGGTCAATTACTGTACGAGGGCGGATGCACCAGGAGTCTACCGGGAGAAGCGTCTACTCGCGAAAGTAAGGCCCGGTAGGACCGCATCCTGATGAAACAACGTTACCTCCAAATTGCTCGGGAGGAATCGGCACTTGTGCCTCACGGTAATATCCATCGTATCTAATGACTTTAATTCGACAGAGGCTATTTTTATTTTCAGATCTAACAAGATATCATCCTCCTCGTTACTTATGTATACGTGCATCCAATTTTATACATGGAAAAATTGAGCACGTTTCTATTAAAACGGAAAAGTGCTTGCCTTTTTCAAGCATCAGTAAATTGTGTCACGAACCAGAAATACACATTTAGCACACGCGTTATATTCTATATATTCCACGGTACAAAATTATCGCTAGAAATCTGTCACGAATTGTAGATTGTCTAAAATCGGCTTAAGCTCAATTTTACTTAATAATTCACGAGAGAATTTCGGACAGAATTCTATTTATAATTTTATGTGTGTCGTGCAATACACTGGATAATTGACCTGGAGAACCTGGGTTGCGCGCACGCATACAAAAAGCACGCGATATAAAATTATAAATAGAATCCCCGTCGCGTCTCGAATTTATTTCGCGAGATTTGTCAACGAGATTCAAATTAGGTAGAAAATATGTATTGTATTAATATTGTCTCGCGAGGTAAGCGCTATTTGCAACGACCTCGATCAGTCAGTTTTCGTTTCGCTCGTCAACGAGCGAGTCCCTTCACAGCTGTACGAGTGTTGATCCGTTGATATTATCGGACATGATATATTACTTTAAGTGCAGTCACACATCCCCGGGAGTCTTGGATATATTTCATTCATTCCTATAGTCGAACGTACGAACCCTTGGGAAAAATTGCAATTTCCCAAAGACAATACTGCGTATACGGTGTCACTAGCGAGATGAAGAAAACGGACGATATTCTTGAAACCGATCATGTACGTTTATAGATATTTGGGGAATATTTGTCATCGTTATTGTTTTCGCGTATACGGTTGCGAGAGGTGCCGCTCAACCGGGTTGAAGGGGTGGGAAACCCTGACGCGCGGAGGTCGTCCGAGCATCGGTCTGCTGACGCGAGAAAAAAATATCCCCGTTTCTCCGCACCGACCCACGATTCTCGATGCGGGGGTCGGTGGAAGCGCGCGTGGGCGTACGGCCTGTTGCGGGGGCTGAAGCTAGGTGATTGGGGACGAATACGGAACGAGGGGTGGAGGCCAGAGAGAGAGAGAGGCTAGGTCGCGCGAGATCCTCGCTGGATTTTCACTCCTAAACCCCCATCCCTCAAGGCGTAATTTCTTTGGACTTTGCAGATATATAATTTACATGAATTATGGAGAAAGAGGCTAAAGTGTGTGCCTTTAGATAAGGAAACCTAACATCATATTTTCAAGTTATTGGGACGTAGATTGTAGTAACAATTACAATCGGAAATTGTCGAATTTTCTTACTAGAAACACTCGTATCGCCAAGGTAAATGTTTGTAAAGTGGAGATTGGGACGGTAGATAATGTGCCGGCTGAAAATACACACGGCTCTACTACTTAAGTATACATGTTTCCCCTGTCATAGACCCGTAGTAACGTCACCGTTTCAAATGCCAAAGAAAACTACCCCTATGACGTTTGCGTAACCGCCACATTAATATTAAAGACAAGCAGGTAACGTCATCGTAGCTGTTACGTGACGCAGTGCCGGTTGCTATGCCTGGTAGAGTGAGTTTTAACTTTCTATTAATTCTTCCGAGTGTCTGTGGCCTGCGCGTTTTACCCTTACAGCATTCGCGCGATCGAGTGTACGACTAACAATAGCGGATTCTCTCCTTTCCTTTTAGCGCCGCTTCTTCGCAATTTAACGCCTGACTGAAGATAGCAGAATGCGAGATTATCTCTGCATGAAAGATCCGCTCTTATAAATTCATGGAGAAAATTATAAATACAGAGAGCTGCAGAGAGTAGGAATAGCTTAATAGAGGACGCAAATAGTCGCATACTTTGTAGCTCCTTCTCGATCCTGCTAAGGTGAAGGCTGCATTCTTTCAAGATGAGACGAACCGTGCACGCGTTTAGCGCTCGTGCCGATTCGAGTTTCAAGGGCTGGCAGAAGAGCCGTAAACGTAAGCGGACCTATGCCCTTTTACACTCAGGCAGAATGCCGTTACGTTCGGCTTACAAAAATATCCAATTACTTGCTGGCAATAAGGACTCGAATATAGCGTCTCTCTTCGCCTATGTACAAGATTTTTCCTACCATTACTTCAATTCCCGTTCCCGTATTTTGTCAAACTTGGAAACGAGTCGCGCGCGGCTCTCCGATAATGCCGGTCGACAGCAAAATAACAACGAGTAATTTCCACGCAAAGCGATCCTTGGGGCGTAGCGTAGGGAGCCGGGATCTGTCGGGAAGACGTAGATTGGGTCATTGCGTGGGCAGAGCCTCTTGTATCAACAACGGGATCGTGTACGTGTAAGATTACCTACACGCACACGCACGCACGCACGCACGCACGACGTGTGGAAACGCAGCGCGCGCGCGCAGGCGGCGGCGGCGGCGGCGGCGGCGTCGTCGACGTCGTAGGGTGCTCACCACCCTACGACGCGAGTCGAGAGACGGGGAATACTCGTTCACCAAGGTGGGGGTTGGTTGATCGACCGTACCCGCTTTTCTACTCGTCCTGCCGAGCCCCGACATTCATTCCACCCCGAGCCGGCGGATCCGTTAGGACGTGCCTGTTCTCCAGCCAGGAGCCAGCCGAAGGACTACCGCGAGAGGAAGCGCAGAGAAGAGACACGACCGTCCTTGTTGAAGGGCAAACCGGCGAAATCGCTGCGTCTCGAAAGGTAGACGATTCGCTTCGCGCAGCCTTCCTTTCACTCTTGATACCCTTTTTTTTATCGACAATACTTTACCGGACGAAAAAATCAACGGATTCCGACATTCGAGCGAATGTAATTACAAACGCGTTTTATCGGCCATCGTGTAGCCGGCCACTTTTCGCGCATTCATACAGGTAGTTGCGCGCGGCCTCAAATCAACTGTGATATTTCGGTGGTACCTTTACATTCGGTAGAAACAAGATTCACATCTTTATATCTGCTTCAAGAAATTTTTCACAGCTGGCTGAGCGTGCGTGTGTGTGTGTGTGTGTGTGTAAATAATAATGCGTGCTCTGTGTGTACGTGCTCTTCCATTCTGCAGTTGTAGTAAATTACAATTAATTATCTCTCAGGTAAGGCTTTTACGCACACTTAATTCGCTCAACGTCAACGAGAGCTCTCTCGTTCAATGAAATGCATTTTTAATTGCGATTTGCCTAGCCGTGCAGCTCGTACACGCCGATAAATGACTATAGTATTTGTAGATGCAACAAGTGTACGATTTCTAGGTCTATACTATGTCCGGTTTGGCGCGCAACTACGCGGCTCGAGCTTTAATTGTCAAACTTTGCCGTATTGTTTTGGACAAATGTCAGTACCGGCAATCATTCTCAGGCGTTTAATCCAGTGATTTAATTGCCGAGAACGCATCGCGAAAGGTATATATGTTTCGTTTAAATCTACGTCGGCGAAGGATAGCTATTATCGAGAGGCGAGCGAAAACGCTAGATTAAATGACCTTTGTATGCAAAAAAAGGAATCTCCCTGCAAAATTGGAAAGGTCAGAGGTCACGTAGGTATTTTTCAGCGGCAAATCCGATTAAACTTTCCAGATTGCGTAACGCGAGCCATTATTTTATGCGAAGCTTTATGTCCAATGTCCAAAGCTGTCTCGCGCCACCGTAAATACGCAGTTACGTTAAATACATATGGTTCTCCACACGCAATTTTCAACTCTGACATTTCGAGATAGCACCGCGTCCGTGCGCTCGTTACTCTCTGCAGCCATTTCCAGCATCACCATTAGAGTTGATGTAATTACGCGGGTTAACTTAGACCTCGGAGGGTCTCTGTAATTTGTTAATGAGAGGCCAATCGAGAGCAATTAAGCGGTAATTCGATCGTGCGACACGCGGAAACTTGCGCCCTCCAGCCTTAGGAAATTCCCTCATTCAGATCCCTCCAATCAACGAGACTTGAATTTACGCTCGTAAAGTTTCCGCTGCTGCTCGCGAGACTCCCGAGTCTCCGACGATACGTCGATCGGAAATAATAGCTTCGGCTTTTAGGGTATTTATTATTTCTCGCGGAATCTTTTTTATACACGCGGGGAGCTGTATCGCCGTCACGCGATAAAACTAAGTTCGATAAAGTCAACCTGTCAAGTTACACATGTGTGACGTAAAGTAGCCGGGAACTCTCTTGCTGTCTACGTCATAGGGTAACGTCATAGCCGAGGAAAGTAAGCCGCGTCGATTACATCAAGTCGCGAGTGTCGTGAGCGTCGTGACGTCATATCTCAAGAAATTTTATTATACCTACAACTCTGCGACGTAATATTTTTATGTAACCACACTCGACCCTTTATCGAACGCCCTTGTTGCTCCTACCCTCGGTCTTTCGACGCATCGCGTTGAATAGAATGTAGACTCCCGACATTTCGCGTTGCATGACATTTAAGTTTCTTCAGTACGGTGACCCGGTCGCGCGCTTCGATCGCTAATAATCCCTCGAGGAACCATAACAAATTGTGCTCCTACGATGCCTGCGGTCGCGAACGATCGTTATGCAGAAAGAATCGGAAGTGGCCCGGCAGTGAAAATGCCGAAATTTTGTCGCAGATGACGTATAACTGGGCGTGGTTGCTGCTGCTGCTGTTCTCCCTGGTCTCGATAGGCATGTGCCTGCCTACGAACCTGATGGAGGACGCGAAGAAGGCGGACCAGGCCATGAAGCCGAAATGTAAGATTTCAAAATTATACACTTGGACTTCGAGTCGTTTTAATGCCCCACCCCCGCAATGTCAATTGCAGCAAAACGTACGCAGGAAATGTTGATGTTTGGCAATCAGCAGAATCGACAAGCTGCCGCCGCCGCCGCCGCCGCAGGTGAATCCTTCACCTCGAACGCGGAGAAACGTGAGCTGCTCGTTAAAATAAAACATTCCGGCCAATACTGTGCGAAGTTGATTCTAGATTGATATTTATTTACGCAGGAACCCTCGCTGCCTCGGGATTAGGAGGCTTAAAAGCGGCTCTTGCCGAGGACGATAAACCATCCTTGGGCCAGAAACCGCCTAGCAACGCTATGTACGAGCACGAGGCGTATTCTCCGTACGAGAAGAATTACGAGTGAGTCGATATACTTAAGTTATTTGTTTCGATCTCGTTATCTCGATCGGCAAGGTTCACCGTAATCGAACGAAACATTCGTGTGTCCCAGCTACAGTAAAGTCGTGGTGAACGAGGTCGAGGAGGATGTACCGCGAGTGTGGGACACGGTGCCGTATTCGCGGTATTACGCGGGCGAGGATCGGCGCAAGAGATCGGAAAAGTCGAGCGGTAGCACGCGGCCGAGCTCGACGTTGCAGCCTCCGACGAGTTCGTTCCAAACGAAACGGCTGCCGAGCCTTGCGATGCCTACCCAGCAACCGGTGCAGGCTCAAGTTAAGAGGAGGTAAGTGGCCGCGTCCTACTTGTCCCAATTCTCCCCGAAATCGATAAGCCGCGTGATCGATATTCCCGGGGGCAACCGCTGTTAGATTGCGGTAGGTAACGAAATCCTAACGAAAGGAACGTGAAGAGAGAGAGAGAGAGAGAGAGAGAGAGAGGGAGAGAGAGAGAGAGGGAGAGAGAGAGAGAGAGAGAAGAAAATTGCGAAACGTTATTTAACATGGTGGAGTTGCGCACGTTGAGTTGGCGCGGCAAGGGCCATGCATCACTGTGCGCGCCCTTTCCGCCCTTTCCACCCTCTCCACCCACCAAGCATCCCTCTTTTCCTCCGGCGTTTCTTCTCAATGGGGATGAGAGGGCTCGCGAGGGCGTTGCCCTCGGCGCAGGGACGGCGGCGGTCGACCTGACGACCAAAGTCGTATCGAACCATTTGCAGAAAGTAAGCGAGAGACCACATACATGACCAACATCGGTCATGTATTCCCGACCGGTACTACGCAAAACTCTAGCCAAACAAAATTATCCAAGGTTTAGACTCGTGCCGTGGAGGCAACCGATGAAATACGTACAAAAATAAACGGAACCAATTACGACCCTTAATAACGTCCGGCTCGCGATAGCGCGACGGCGCGAGATAAAAATATGCTTTCCCGCTGCGAGTGCAGATTTATCGAGAGCCGAATCTACTTTGAGGAAATCGCCTCAGCACGCGAGCGCTCGATATCGAAGCCGTAAAAGCGCTTCGCACGGAATTGTTTAAGACCTATGTTGAAAATTTAACTCGTACACATGGGACTCCCGTCGCGTAGACATTATCGTCTCAAAGTTAACAGCCGTCGCCATCGCGGCTCGTTATTTTTACACGAAAAATGTATGGGAATGCATCGCCTGACTGTCGCAAATGTCACAGGTCACTTGCTCGGACACGACGATTAATTTTTCCTCGATGAAATTCTTATAACGCGATAATCGTTTCCATTATAGTAAACGCGATTATATAATGCGTTATCCTTAGACGCAAGCGCCATAATAATAGAAGCACTTTGAATAGATTTCCATCAAAGGGAAGGCATGTTGCGCAAAGCCGAGGAAAATCCCCTTGGAATTTCGTCATCCGATCGTTTATGATTTTAATAAATCAAATTAAACGTCAATCAACAAGGATGTGGAGTTTCACATAGATTACGTGAGCAATTCATTTTTTTTCCTCTTTTATCATTCTCGAGCGAGCAAAAGTCTCATCGAAATTGGTAAGAAAATTGGAGTCGGAATTAAAATGGCAAATTGCGGCGTGTGGCTTCATCGCGGGATCTCAAAAATACATCTCTATTGTTCTCACGAATAAACGACCCGGGTCTCGGATTACATATTCTCTCGCATATTCTCGCGGAGAGAGAGAGAGAGAGAGGGAGAATGAGCGCAGGGATTAGGACTTTAGGCGAATACGTGTCCGTTTGTGCATACGGCATTGTGGCTCACGGACGTGGACGTACACGGAGGAGAATTTGGTGCAGTGCACGAATCGCTCGATACGCGTGACGCAGGTGGTAGTGGCGGTGGTGGTGGTTGAGTATCCGCGGGTGGGAGAGAGAGAGAGCGAGAGAGAGAGAGATAGCGGACCCACGAAAAGCTGAATGGAGCCGGGAGCGAAACTAGGTCAGAGCTCGATTGTCTGGCTCATCTCCGACCAATCAGCTGACAAGTACGTCCCGCGGATTTTGCGACGAGCCTCCGCCATCCTTCCGCTGACGTATTAGACAATAGCCCCGTTTCAACAGTCCTCGAAAGCTTGAATGGAGGCGTCCCGTCGAATGCAGATCGATAGAGGAAACACCTATATAAATGATGTCTCCAAAAACTAACGTCGAGGAGATAAAAGTGTGCACATTCGAGATCCACTCTTTTACTCATCATTTACTCTGCAGCGTAACTCGAAGCTTGCTTTTCTCTCGCGAGATTGGGCATCTATATATAATAATTCCTTACTGTTTACACTTTGAACGCGATGTGCACGAATCGCAGTAGTAAGATCCTGCGTGTGGTCAGCCCTGGCAAACGAAAAAACGCAAAACTGAAAAACTATCCTACGACTACGGGTTTTTGGCACATGGCCAACCTATCGGTTCATCAGCGTTAGCCTTTGCCAGAGCTCCATCATTATCGATCCTTGTATCAGAAATGCGTACAATAACTTATATTCAACTGTAGAGGGGCGATTGTCTTGGTTAATCGACGACAGACAAGTAGGCGACAATCGTTTCGCACGATCGTATTGTCCCCGTATTCGCTGTTGTATCGCGAGTACACGAGCCTGGATTGTCTAACTATCGCGAGACTCGCTCACACAAAGGACGGTCTGCGACAGGGCGAGATAAAGCGCCGTTCGTGCCGGGGAACAATAGCGCGCGACGTAGGGACAAGTCGTTGGCAATGGTCGTCGCGTCGCTCGCTTTGCGTCACGGATAAGCGATCAATCTTGGAAATATAAGCGTCGCGCAAACAGCGGAAATAATGAATCGACGAAGCGATTCCAAAAGGAGATTGCGAGACATCGATCTGAACGCACACCTGTTTAGCATCGACCCTCGTGCGCGAGTCCTCGAAAGAGCATCCTCGAAATCGGAGCATACTATATGTCAGGGATGGAAACGTTTTACTTGAATTTTCAGCGTGCCGTTCTACCAGGAGCCGCGATACAAGCGAGAGCTGTCTCTGGACATCAATCCCAACGACATGTTGACCCTCTTGTCCCTGTGGGAAAACGAGCAGCGAAACGGGTAATGAGATGACGTTTCTTATCCACTATCCATTGCGTGCTTAATAACAATAATAATACGTCTCGACCTCACCAACAGAAATTGGCGCAAGTACCCTGGCGAGGAGTACGAGATTGACGACAGCGATTTTCTCGATGAGGAAGACGTTAGAAACGGTTCGTGTTGACGACTCGCATAAAAGATGACTTGTTTAGCGTCAGGGTAATTTCTATCTTTTCTATCCCTTTCTAGCTCTCCCGTGGCTGACGCCGGTGTATCCCGCCCGGCACTACGACACGTTGTCGCCCTCCGACATCGGAATAGTCCGGACCCACCCGCCCAGCTACTACGAACAGTACGGAAAGCAGTTGGATCAGCAGTACGAAGGCGCCGCGCAATACGGCAATCATGTTAATCCGCAGTACGATTTCCTCTATCCTCAACGCGCCGCGTACTATCCGCAGAAGAGGTTTATAGTGTCCAAGAAGCGAACGCAGGTGAATCCAATAAATTAACTCGATCGCTTTGCTCGCTGTGCTTCGCGCTCAGAAGGAATTCAATTGTTAAACAATGCCACTTTCAGAGCTACGATCCGTACTCGGCTGCTCAGCTGCAGTTAAGCTCCCAGCCGCGAAGCTACCAGTATCCCCACCGAATGGTCTACTAAGTAATCCGCGACGTCTTGGGGGCTGTCTAGAGGCGCGCGAGGAGAAGTCTCTCCTTGGACAAGTTTCTACCGAAAGGGATATCGCATAGGCAGCCGACATTTTTCGGAATCGGCCCTCGTTGTCCTGCTCCTCCTCAGCTATCCTCCCTTTCTATCGCAGGAGGCGGAATAATGCGGCGGCGATGCGGATTCATCCGAGTTCTAAACACACACACACACACACACACAGAGAGAAGGTTTTCTCGGGTTCGCAAGAGCTGCGCTGAAGGGACGTGGAAAACTAACCTTCCTTCATCCGGATCCAAATACCTCGGGAATACAAATATAAAAAGTCGCGTTTAGGATATTTATCGCGACGACAAAGATCAACACTAACGACTCCTTCGCAGCATGAGAAACATATCAGAGTCCACGACTCAATATCCGAAACAATTTCTCGCGCAGCTTGAAACAGCAAGCTCATCGATAAGTTTCGCTCAAGCTCTCTTAATCCGATCCTGCGATAACGGTTAAAATGTAAAGAAGCTTCAGCGCGCTCTTGTTACTTGCTTAATGGTAGTCTTACAATTTTAAGCTCCCTTTGCGTGTAATACGGGCGACGCGCCCGTAATGACGCTACGACTGAATCATTAAACAATCGTAGTATCGAATCAAATTATCCTCAGGCTTGATTTCGACGACTTTGTGACTGATATAAAACACACACACACACACACATATATATATGTAATACAAATATGTACATGAGGCGATATAGTTTTGTTTATGAGTTAGCATGAGACTAGATGTAGGTTTATTCGTCTATACTAGATAATTCGAGCGAGTAGGAATTGAGAAGAATTGGGAACGAGAGAGATAAAGCGATGAAGAGGATGGGCCGAAATTTACTGCGCTATGCGGATTACAATTAGAGCGTTACCGTGAAATCTCTAGAAACTTGTAGCGATCGTATCAACCAAAGCAAAATGTTAAGAGTTACACATATATTTACGTTTAATCGAGCAAGTGCAAGACCGGACCGTCGTCTTTGTCGTATTTTAATCATCGATGTCCGTATTTTTGGAAAACGCTCGAAGGAGGAAGAGTAATGTGCCGGAGGGGTTTAGCCTCGTAAGATTTAGCTTCGAACCAAACACGGCCTTCCATATTCAACACTCCGAGGAGACTGAACAATCCCTATATAATTAATTAACATAAATACATACACGTTACACAAAAACACACACGTAACGTCTTGGCTAACGATGTCACACGTTATGCTTTGTTTCATTTCGAGCGCCATCATTTTTTTCTACGACGATCTCTATACAGACTTTTCAAGAACGTTGGCACACGCGTGTTCTTTGCAATTCTATTATTGTTGACGAAAGGAAAAAGACGAGCAATATTCCTCATAGTATTTTCAATCTTCTTCATGCTTTTCTTTTTCGCTCAATTACTATGGATTTAAATTTCATCAAATGTTTACGAGTTAGAGCAGGGGACGAAAAGTAAAATCACTTAAAAACAAGTTATCTTTCTATTTGTGTCCGTATAGCCACGTCGGAAAGACAGATTTTGTCTCGAGAGAGTGAGTGAATGTGTGTGTCTATTCTGCTCTCTAATTAAAGATCTTTCTTTAATGGGACGAAGACAACCGAATACGCGATAACGGCGGGGAATCGTTGAAAATTTTGTTGAGAACATTCACCCGTTGTTCGACGCGGTTAAGAAAAATTTCAAAAAAAAGGACAGACACACACATGCATGTCGGATGAGCGGTAAATATCGCAAACGAAAAGGAATCAACCAATTAGCTTTATCCCTCTCGAATAATCTTTGCAACAACGCACGATCGATGTTCAAAGCAGGTTTAAGTGTACGGCGGTAAAAAAAGAGAGAAAAGAGGCAGCGACATTACGTGCATACATGATTTCTTTTCCCCGCACAAAAAGCCACCCACGTAATGGTCCGATTTACACATTCCGTGTCTCTTCCTGTTACCGATAGCGACCACGTGATTACGCTCTTATCATTAAGACTTGACGAAAACGATCCTTTTCCTTTCATAACTATAAGCTTCGATTGTTTCTCAATCACGGATCCGGCGACGGTTAATTTTGTCTATGAAAAGTTGTGGAAATTAAAAATAAAAAAAAAATATATATATACACTGTCCAATAAAATGTCTGACATAAAATTCAGTCGAGATCATTTACGATGGAATCGAACGCCGATCAAGTTAATAGAAATGGCCGGATTTGTTTTCATCGCGGAGGACATGATGGATCATGGAACGCCTTGCGCACTCTCTATCTGTCTAAGCTACACCTACTTGCACTCTGGGCACTTGCTGGTGCCTGAACGACTCTGTTTCAAGCCTTCAAGGGAGAAAAGAAAAAGGAGGATGAAAGCCGCAGAAGATACCTGTATATTCTCTGTATAAAAGGGGAAAAGACCTCACTCGTTTTCCTCTCTTTCAACAAAACGCTCTATATTCTGCCTTGGTCCGTCGACCGTTTATTATCCTTCCTCGGCTCTTTAATTTGTATTAACAAAAGAAAACGTTTGACACGTGGAGTCTACTTTACGATTAAAACACGTCTGTAAAAGAATTTAATGCGCTCGCGTCGATGATCGTATTCGCGCCCAACCTCTAAACTGAAACTACTCTGTTAGGTTAGATTAGGTTATTAAGGTTATCTCTCTTTGTCTCGGTACCGGTGCACGACGATACGACGATAAAACTACAAGTAGCAACCAAGAAATTTCTGAATCGTGCGAAACGCCCGTGAGAGAAACTGGAGGAAATAATGTTGGGTCTGTCATTTATTCTTTCCTTTTGCTTTCTTTTTTTTTTCTACTCAAATCTGGATACAGATTCAATAAGAGAGAGAGACGAAATGTCTGCCTTCCGTTCCGTGGGCGGATTCTGAAACAGATTTTTACAATGTTTTTTCTTCTTTTTTGTTTGGGTTATATATAGCGATATACCAGGGACCGGGAATTGTATAAAGGACGACGAAGGTTCGTAGTGTGGTCGAACGGCAGCACAGCACTCGATGCATTTCGGGAATAAACCACTGATAAAACTCACTTTGAACTCTCGCCCGTCTCGCCACTGTGTCTTTCTCCCTACAGTCCTTATTACAGTTCTCCCTTCCGCCTACTTGCAGATGCACAATTCTGTTACCCGATATATCCGTGCGCGAATAATTTCGACAATCGACGCGATTTTGAAAATAAACTCGCGACCTCATCTCTGCTTCTCTCCCCAGGAGAATCCACAAGCCACAGTAAACACCAAGATATCACAACGGCTCTCTCTCTCTCTCTCTCTTCCCGTTTACCCATTACATAGGAATGAACGTGACAGCCTTCTCTCCCACGCGAGAAATTGAGAAAATGACTCTTTTGGCTAGCACAAACACTTAAGACCTACGTAGTCGCGTCTTTCATCGTTTCCCCACCTAGGTTGTCTTTGCTAAACGATTGATATCACAGCACCACGTATTGTTGCACGATAAACTTCACTTAACGAGAGCAAAGAATGGAATTTGAAACTCGTCAAGTTTGAAAGCAGTTCTAATTGGGCTTTCGGTCACATGCATTAACCATCGACTCGACGTCAACGTCCGAGATTTCGTTGGCCCTAATCTATGCGAGGCTGTTATTCCTTTCTCTTTAATATTAATTTCCTCGGATTTTCCAATATTAACTTTCTCGTGAGCATTCATTGGAATCGCGCATCACTGTATAACATTTAACCGACAATTCCTGACAATTTTCCTATTTGATATCGTATAGGTGAAGAACGGTACCAAGAAAATGACACATTTTGTAATTTTTCTCTCTACATAAACTGCATCTATTTTTTTTTCCGTTCAAACACTAAATATACTTAACCACTGCACCTTCAATCGCATTCAAGTATGGAAGAGAGATACTACCCCTTCCTCCTTCCACGGATGTCTAAAAGGAATATCAAAATATACCCCTCGGACACCGTTCGGGCACGCTCTCCTCCATACTGAAATACGGAACACAATCACTTTTCTTTTCCTTTACATTTCACTAAACACATGTTCAGAGCTCTTTTTGTATGTTAATACCACCAAACACTGTCTTTTGGATGAAAAAAAAGGCTAAACTTCTGTTGGCATTATGAAAACACAGATGCGACAAACTATATTGCAGTAAACAGATCTCTGTCTCTTCCTGGATATATGCTCGTGTTTTTTTTTCCTCACTGTCTTCACTCTTGGGCACAGTCCGAACTTTAGAAACTTGTAACTACATTCACGGATTTTATGTACTGCACAATCACTTAAATGTTATGCCACACAAAAGAAATCTAGTGAAATAAGTCGTAAAATGGTTAATTATATAAATTTTCCATATTAAATATACTCTAACCCAGGCCTTTCACATTTTTTGCTATTTAAAATTTTGTGAAAATTTATATTTTGCGACTTGTATGTGTGTCCTCGTATCGTTGTAGCATCGAAAGCTATGCAACGTTGTGTTAGGTATAACACAAGTTTACTTCAAGTACTCTACTGTTATAGCTTATGCAAGTAAAAACATGTAAAGTCTAGGACTCGATATTTTTGAAATCTACAATTATATAAAGAATATTTTTTTCCCAATTTCATTATTTTGAAGCGGAATATTTTCATGTGCGCATACACGCACACACACACGTCTCAAGAAGATATTCATTTTGCATTGGCCAAGAAGTACAATCAATTACATTAATATGCAAGTCTGCAAATGTGAAAGAACTGTGCACAATATTATTACTAATACGTACGTATAGTTGATAATGTATATAATACAAATAAATTCTTAGACTTAATGTTTAAAGTAATTTTAGCATCACTTGTGGTATGAGGATTATAACATCCATAATAATATTCGGTATAGTCGATAACGATCTTGCTGATGGAAACTTGTACCACTTGGGGTAACCGGTGCTACCTGATAAATCCAACTGGGGAGCGGAAAGTTGTGTTTTTTGATACAAGATAAGTATTCTTTTAGCAGTAGGGTTCGCGGTGTGCACATATGGAGAAATAGTCACGATTCTCGAAAAGTATGTCACAAATCAAGATAACTATACAACATCTCTCGGTAATATTACAAAATCACCCTCGTCTATCATTAAGTTTAACAACTATACAAGGATCAAGTCTTGATAATAATGCACAATAAAAACTCACATTGCCTAACTTCAAGCAAAGCTATCGAGATCGGTAATCGGGCATTACGAGTTCTTATCACATGTCTGATTATAGGATATATGCAATGCCATGTACATTCGTATAAAAAAAAAAGTATCAAAGTATCGTTACGATTTTGTCTGTAATCGTAAGACTAAAACTCCTATCTGGAAGCCAGTAGAAAACGAAATACTTACGTCGATCAAAAAACACAAGTTCTGTACATTGTTTAACAGTTAGGAGACTGTACGACCGGGAAATAGCATTTTCTCGAAAATGGACTAGACGAGATGCGCGACATTTCCACGTTAACAACGTAATTATTCATTTGCGTGGTACGGAAAGAAAAACCTGTCGACCGCGTAAAAATGTCGCGCTTTTCACTCATCGTCGACCATCTTTTTCTCTCTCTCTCTCTCACTCTCTCGACACTCGCTCGCCAAACGATCGAAGGTAGCGTATAAGCGTTGGAGCACTTACGATATAGAAAATAGAGACACACACAAGACGATACTAAGATTCTCTTAGGCGCTACCTCCCTTGACCACCACGATCACCAAGTGGTCCTCCTTAAGACTCTCCTCGCTTAAGCTAGGACACGTGCGTTTCAAAAGTTCCGTTGAGAACGCACAGGGCGGAAAGGCGTACAGCACGCCAGTGCCTTCCGTGTCCTTGTTGAGCAACGATATGACACCAGCGGCTTCTTTTTGCTTGAGATAGGAGACGAGGTTGCGCAGCGGTCGCGTTTGCACATTGGCGTCGTCGTTGGTGACGGCGGTACTCGAGCCAGCCAAGCCGAGGAAGATGGCATGCGAACTCGACGTTTGAATCCGTTTCGAAACATCGTCGAGCTTGGGCTGATCAAGGCGCAGACGTTGCGTGATGCGCAGCATGTGCTTACCCTCCTCGTCCTTCATCAGAGAATCGATTATCTCGGTCTCGCCATCGGTCAGATGGAATTTGGCTGGAAAGAGGGAATTCTTTAGTATCAACGCGCCTTGCCAAACCGCGATCGATTTACGCGCGACGTCTGGTAGCGTACGGGACGTCGACAACATGCCGGTGCGAGCGTTCTCCGAGTCCGAGTCGGAATCCTGTATCTGTCGTCTACGTGGCGAACGCGACCGAGATCGGTCGACCCCCGGCTCGCGCGAGAGCGATCTTCTCAGGCCGCGCGGCGTCTCGTACTCCAATTCGGGCGGTGGTCTTCTGCTGGGCCAGTCGGCCTCGTCGCGCGTGTACCCGTCGGGGTAGGAGCCCCTGTAACCGCCTCGCGCGCTTCCTCGTCTGTCGTGCCACGGCGCGTTGCCTCTGCCGCCGCCGCTACCACTACCACTGCCACCGCCGCCACCACCGCCGCCGCCACCACCACCACCACTGCCGCCGCCACCGCCACTGCTACCTCCGCCGCCACCCCCGCCGCTGCCACTGCCGCCTCCGCCGCTGCCGGCACCACCACGGAAGCCCCTCGGTCCGTAACCGAATTCACCATCGGGTCCGTAAGGATCGTAGGGCGATTCGTAGTCAACTGGACGTGGTCGGAAGTCGCTACTGTCCTCGGGATACGTTCTAGGCTTGAAGCCGAAGCCTGGCGTCACGTCGGCAAAGTCCACTCTTAGTCTACGGTCCGGCCCGCCTAGGGGGAAGCCGCGCATCTCCTTGACTGCCGCTTGCGCCGCGTCGATCGAATCGTACAGTATGTAGGCATTACTGTCGCCCTTGATGTAATCGATCTTCTTGATCGCGCCAAATCGATCAAACTCCCGTTCGAGCTGCGGCACCGAGGTCCACGGGCCGAGGCCACCCACCCATATCCGTGTGGTCGGGGTGGCCTTACCGTAGCCGATCTTGCACTGAAACTTGCCGATGTACTGGCCCGACAGCTCGACCTTACACCGATGAGCCATGTCCAGGGTCTGGAAGCGCACAAAGGCGTAGGCGTTGCCGGTGCCGGGCGGCGGACGCTTAATGTCGATGTCGTCGACGATGCCGTACTTGCTGAAGATTCGGCGCAGCTCCTCCTCGGTGATGTTGATCTCGAGATTGCCAGCGAAGAGGGTTCTGGTAGCGAGAGGGTCGTCCTCCGGCGACACGTGGTGCAGATAATTGGGAAACTTGTCCTTCTTGTTCTCCACTCGTTCGAAACCGTGGACCGGATGGCGCATCATCATGTGTCTCGGGGGGCCGTAGTGATGCGGCGGGCCGGGGTGAACGTGGGGCGGGCCGTGGGGATGTATGGGCGGCCGGACGAACTCGTGATGCGGCGGCGGGATGGTCTCGCGGCGCATCTCGCGGTGAGGCGGCAGACCGACCGGCGGCCCGTACACACGCTCGTATCTCTCGAGCGGCCGGTGCCGGTCGGTAGGGCCTGGCGAGCGGGTGTAGTAGCGCTCGTAATCGGGCGGCGTGATGGAGCGCGGCCGGCGGTAGCTCTCGGCTCGATCGTACACCGGCTCCACCAGGGCCATCTTGTCGTACATGATGATGCGCGGCTTGGCGTGCTTGGCGTCCCGGGCGTCCTCCGAGCTACGGAAGCACACGTACGCCACGCGCTCGTCCGGCTCGTGCGATATCTGAATGGAGAACTCGCCAAACTTTTTGTACTCCCTGTACAGAGTGTCCTTGATGACCTCGTCGTTGGCCTTGGGATGGATGGCGCTGACGCAGAGCACCTTGTAGCTGTAGGCTCGCTCTCGCGGCACCTCGCGCGACGGCCGTAGATACTCGTCGCGATGCGAGCTCGACTCGACGTACCGAGCGTGAGACGACGCCCTCGTCGGCGGACTCGGACTCCTGGCACCCCGACTTCGCCGTCGAATCCTCTCCGGACTGATACGCTCGTCGCTCGAGTCATCGTATCTACAAGCACGTCAAAGTTGTACTATCGAGACGAAAGCGGGGGAAAAAAAAAAAGAGATCTTACCGTCCCATGGAAGATCGGCTCCGCTTGACACGGGGAGGCGGCGTGTCGCGACTCGAGCTCCTCTTCATGTTGTTGCGGATCTTGACCGTGATTTTGTGTCGATCGTCCCGCGGAATCCCAATCATCAACGCTGCTTGCTGCTTGCACCGCAGCTCGACGAGGACCAAGAGAAAAGAAAGACACACGGAACGGGGTAGGGGGTGAAAGAGGAGGGAGGAGGAAGAGGAGGAGGAGAAGAGAAGAGCAAGGACAAAGTATGTCCCAAGACTTTGCTAGAAAACTGCCTTTTTCTCCCGGCGGAGCGACAAGTTCTCCGCTGCACGCCTTGTCTCGCCTGTTTGCCGTTTGCGATGCAACGAGCCAACAAAATGGCGTCCGTTATCACCGTCTCACCTCACCACCTCTAGCGGCTCTCACCGCTCTCTCGCCCATCTCGCCATTGCCGCATGCGCGCGCACAACTTCCGCCCGCGCCCGCGGGACTTTTAAGCCTGTGCACAAAAGCAGGAGAAAACAGTCGAATGAAATAATGCTCGACGCCTTTTCAAATATTTCATTCATCGAAAATATTTTATTGATGCTCGCAACTCAAGTTCTCGTATAATTTAAACATTTAAAGATAGATATACGCTACATCGCAATGTTACGTAGACTAGAAAAATAATTAATTACGCTTGTGTACACATTAAAGATCCGCAATGAAAATTTATATATTTGTACGATGAGAAATACTGTAAAACCAGACACCGTTATAGTAACACGAGTATTTATATCGTATTATAGGTAATCGCGCGCTTAGAAAATACTTGGTAACATAGAAAAAAACTGGAAGATAGCTTCTATATAAACAACTTACGGCAGCTGCCAATTTATTATCACCTTTCGTCACGACCAATTGTCATCGTGTTAGAGAAGATATCGACAGAGAAAAAGTATCCAAGACTACTCATTATTTAATATTATACAATGTAAAATATATTAATATAATTTACGATGGTAGAAACAACATTCAAAGAGCAAGAAAGCAACTATATGTGATGGTATCATGATGGAGAGGATCGTGTTGAATAACGATACGCTTTTAGATTTAAGTACAAAATCACGTAGAAAAATAACACTTTTTATATATATGTGAAGTGGAAAAGAAATGCTAAAAATGAGAAAGCGAGCCAATTGCTGTTAAAAATTGACAGCTGCTGCATCTTAGTTGAAATGTTACACCTTAAAGTAATCGGCATAATAAGAATAAGATTCGTAAACGAGAAAACAAGAGGACAAATTACAATATCATATTGAATTATTATTGAACAGTCTTAAAGGTTGCATCGAGGTCACTTGACGACGAATCGGTCAAATTCATCTAGTTGGCAAAACAAGTTTAGTTACGATTCATCGCTATCGATATGAACTGCTTCCGTAGCTATCTCGGGCGGGGGAGGAGGTGGAGCGGGCGAGGAATTAATAGCGTCGAGTGACGTGTGTCCCTCTTGCGTGGGCGATTTGGAAAATTTGTCATCTACTGGCGCCGGACATTCAAAGTGAACACAGTGAAAGACCTGTAAACAGCCGTAAAGACGAATCACTCATCTATTCGCCATTTTCGAGAAATTGTTTACAACAGTAATAAAAACCTCATTTGCAGTATTGTGAGTGCCGACTATTTTGATAAAAACTACTGGACGGGGCGGATTAAAGTGTATCGTCTGCCAAGACCGACAGGCTTCCTTGGTTTTATCAGCGACCAATATCCAACTCCAGGCATTGCCCGATACTTCTATGTAATACGAGTAGGAGCGGTTGTCGCAGTCCCAAAGTAGTAACCTAGAGGTAAAAAAAGGCAGTTGGAGATGTAACATGTTAAGGCAGTTAGGTATGTGATTTGACAAGTAAGAATTGTGTACCGCATAGACTCTATCATGTATGGCTGGCCCAATTGTACCAGAATAGATCCAGAGCCGAGTTGATGGCACGTGTAACCGCTGTCCCAATCGTAAGTGGATGTATCTCCGTTCAATAAATTATTACGCGACCTAATGAGGAATAATAAATATATAATGAGGAATAATGAATATAAAGGTATCGAGCAAGTAGACGTTAAATTGCGCTCACCTACTCACACCTTCGATAACGCATGCGCTTCGCTCGGTGGTAGCAATGTTTTTCGTCGGTACAATGAAGCCTTGTGAAAGTTTCTCTGTATGATTCGTGTAGTATGCTTCAAAATTGACAACATGGAAAACCTGTGGGAAATGAGCAAGATGAGCTGAAATTGTTAGACATCTCGATTGTAGAGAGTGTGGAAAACTGACTTTATTCACTGTATTATTTGTCCCTACGATACGAATGTACAGCACTACTCTAGGCTCAAAATATAAATACTGCCAACTGCGACAGGAATAATGTTTGTGATTGACAAGCATGACCCAGTCCTTTTGATTCATAGATCCCTTGAATAGAAAATTTTAAGAGTATTAAGTAATGTAAGTATTAAGTAATAGAGGTGTAAAAGATAAAATATGATACCTCTATATAATAAGAGTAGGATCGCAAGTCTAGATCCCATAGCAACATTTTGATATGATTGATAATATACTGCGATCCTAATTTAATAAGAATCCCATGTTCTTCCGAGTCAGATATAGTATGCCTGGTGTAACCGCGTTCCATATCGTAGTTGTGCGTGTCGCCGTTAAGTAGGAAGCTACGCATTTCTCCTTGCAACACTTGAGCACCGTGCGACGAAAGGGCAACGTTCTCGTTGATGAGCAAATGGCCACGATAGGGAAGCTTGGAGTCGGGCGTATGCGTCTGTACGTCGATCGCGTCCAAGAGCGCGTCCGCCGGCACCAACTGAGATGATCTAACGGTGCTGAGGAGATCCGACAACGGAATCAAACTCAATCTCAGTTGATCTGTAGCGAGAGCATAGTCGTTAGAGTTTTACGAGTAGAGTGGCGAAGAAACGGTCATTACCTAGCACTTGGGTTGGATCGACATCGGGATTGGAATTGACCCAGGATCGTACACCTGAAAAAATGTCGGTCTCCGGTGCACAGAAGGAATCTCTGGAAATCAATTCGGTTAGAGCGGACGAGCTGAGCTGTTGGAAACTCTCGTGTTGTATAACTTCGGACGCGTGTATGTCCATGTACTCGAAGCAAACCTGATTGAATATTGAATATTGAAGGAAAGTAGTAAGACCAGAGCGGTAACAGGACGATACTAACGTTAGTTAGGAACTCCATGTGGTAGAGGAAGGCGGTATCGAGAATCGAGCATACATTCTTTATGCTCAATATCTCTCTGAGATAGTCGGATATAGCTGCCTCCAAGTCCATGAATCCATATAAATGCGCTAACGCGAGAATATCGAGGATGACCTGTAACAAGTGCGAGTCGAGATGGAAGGATAGGCGATAAGGCGATAAGGCGATAACGCGACCATGTAGTAATTACCTCATCCCGCTCGTTAGTAAGCGACATGCGTCCGGTATAGATGTACTTGAGCAAGCCTTTGAACGCGGGTAAGGAGGAGGCGTTCAACTCGATTTCGCTTTGCATCGATTCCTTCATGCCGCCGAACAACAATGCCCGAAAGTACTCGCTACGCGCCGCGAGAATAAGCTTGTGGCTACGGAACTTTTGACCCGCCACTACTATAGTCACGTCGGCGTATTCCTCCGAGAGATAAACCGATCCCATGTCCTCGGAGAGAACGTGAATGTGATTGATTTCGCCAGACGACGAATTGAGATGATGGTGCGAGCTCATTTTCTACAAAATTACTCGTGTGTACACTCGACGCTGTCAACAGTGTCAACAGGTTCCGACGACTTTTCACCGTCGTCGTCGTCAGTCGTCGTCGACGAGAAAGGATAAAAACCTGTGCAAGGTGACAAGTGCAAGAATAACCTTGTGCGAGAAACGAAAAAGTTACATTGGATCAATTGCCTCGATCCTGGGTGACCCGCTCCCGTCGTACGTCAATCGCTACGTCAAGGATCAATCTCTAGGAGAAACTAGCAATTTTCACCGCCACTATGTTGACCATGTTGACTATGTCACTCATGTCACTATCTTATTGTCTTATTGATGAGTTTGTGGCTCCTGGCTCCAGTCCGGATCCAATACGGCCACGTCTAACCAATAGTCGTGCGGAGCGGAGATGCAGCAAATGGCGCAGAAACGCCAAATAGCGAAGCGGGAAATTTAAATGTGGAGGTTGGAGGATTTGATGAGAGCAAGAGTTAAACGACATAGTTTTGCGGTAGGATGTCTCATAATGTTGTGTAAGTCGTTAGGGGAGGTAGGATATTGATGTTTAATATAATTTAATAGGAAGGAGCTTTTATTTCTGTTGTCGGGGCAGTCGAAGACAATATGGTTGATGTCTTGTGAGTCATAACCGCAAGTGCAGGAAGGAGAGGAAACGATATTTTTTCGGAAAAGACTGGCGCGTTAAGATTATAATGGTTGGACATACAATCTAAACGCTATTATTTCTTTCACGCGGCATTGAAATCGCATTAAAGAGCCAATTAAAATTCCGCCGCACTGACGTTCGCGCGATCGTAGTAGGGAGGGGGGAAGGCATTGCCGCCTTCCGTGAGGGAAGAGACAAGAGAGTCCTCCGTTCGACGGTGGAGGGAAAAGAACGCACCGGGAGGCGGGGGCGAAAAAGAGAGAGAGAGAGAAGAAGCTGAAGATAGACCAGACAGAGAGAGAGGGGGGGGGTAGGGGAGAGAGAGAGAGAGGAGGGGAGAGAGAGAGAGAGAGAGAGAGAGAGAGAGAGAGAGAGAGAGAGAGAGAGAGAGAGAGAGAG